>NW_027111978.1:429395-431163 GCF_000696795.3 Halyomorpha halys | reverse complement strand
TATATATAAAAGAAATCTGAAAAAGACAAGTACTCTAACCATGTAAATTATGGTTAATTTCCTAATCCGAGAAGTGGACACACCAATGGCTGACAAGATGCCCTTAAACTATATCTTATTTTTTCCACATATTTCCTTTTCCTCAAAAATAAATTGCAGTTTAATTAAATATATAAATTTACTTTATGTATAGAAATGGGAATGTATTAAAATCAATTTTTTATCCATTTAAAAAAACTGTGATTCAATTTTTCAAAATCCTGTAAATATAAAAGAAAAAACTTACTAATATCATTCCAAAGTATTAAATGATGCTATAATAAACATAATATTAATTTGTTTTTACTTTTTCCTACCTCACTATGAAATGTAGGGAGAGGAACTTTGTATTCATGCAAGTAAAAAAAAAAATAAAATAAAATAAGTTTGTCGATAATCGAACATTTTCACTCAGAAGATAAGTTACATAAATCATTGTGTTCTGATTCTGTCTGTTAGTAGTCAAATTTGGGTTCGGGGTGATCGAACAAACCGCTAATTCGAATTTTATGAAATTGTTTGGGTTTGTGAAGGTTTATCAAGTTGATCTCATAACGATTTCATCTAATTCATCACCAAATTTCGCGTACGCATGCACAAGCGTATTTTTCTTGACATACCTGTTTTTCAAAACCGGCATGTTCGAATTAGGTCAAAGTTGGAGAAATGTCAGAGATCAGTTTAGACATAATCGAGTGAAAATTTTATCAGTTTCATTGACTACTTTCACTCACCCTGGCAAAAAAAAATTTTCTATATAGGTCTGTCTTTTAAGGACGGTTAGCCCCGTAAGTAAATTTCAAACGACCAATCATAAGCCTAATGAATAGCTACCCCACAGGAATCTACTGAAAAAATAATTTCCAGAAAACTTACTGTTCACAAATGAAAATTATGAGATAGAAACAGTGAGGAAGCTCTCTATTGATCTAGGTACTTGGCAGACTTTTTTTTCTGACAATTCAAAATTTTTATATTCTTACTTTATCATACGAATTATCAATAAACATAGTTCAGTAGCTTAGGTAAAAAAAGTTTTCAATCTTTAAAAAAAAATGAGTGAATCTAGTAATGGAAAAATAAAACAAAAAAAATTTCTTCTATTGCGGAGAAGTGTGAAGAGTTTACTACAATAAGACAGTATTCTGGAAGTGAAACCAGCTGAATATATTATAGAAGAAAATAGACTACAGTGGTTTGGACATGCAAAAAGAATGCAGGAGGAAAGAATGGCCAAAATAATATGAAACGAGAGTCAATGTAATAAGGACAAGAGGAAGGCCGAGAAATACTTGGGACGGTGCAGTCAAAGAAACCAAAGAAATAATAATAATAAAAGTTCGCTACCTCAATCGAATTAAAAAAAGGCAAATGAAGACAATTTTAACGCAAAAGTAATATTATTTCCTAATTATTAATATTATAATAACATAAAAATGAAAATTTAATAAATATCTACAATGTAACAATAATCTCCATTTTCATTCATAAACGATGGGATGTAGTTTTTCCTTGTCATTATTACCTTCAATTTTTTTATTATTTACTTTTTTTCATCTTTCCTTGTGAATTTCATTTACCTCTTTTTTCCTCCTATTAATTTCTATTAAATGATTTTTATACCTTACATAGCAGTATATACCAGTTATACAATACGGGAAATAGTTTAAATGAACTTTTTGTAACTCATATGAAAAGAGGTAAATCTACAAATCAATTCGATTTTTAT
>NW_027111978.1:422563-429338 GCF_000696795.3 Halyomorpha halys | reverse complement strand
AGGATTTTTTAAAAAAAAACTCTGGGGATGATTGCGAAATAATTTATAAAAAAATAAAATCTGTACCACTACAACCAATGGCTTTGTAAAGACGTACTGTTACTAGACCAACGGTTGTGCAAGGAGGTGATTTGGTTAGAATCACGCTCGACCACCAGATTTTTACCCAATTTAAGAGCCTGGGTGAGCTCCAAGAGGGCTCCAGAACCCACAGGAGTTGACTCACGGCTAAGCGAAATAATTTACTATTACATAATTTTCAAATATATATTTTTTCTCCTCCTCCCCTTCAAATCGTGATGAGATTAGATTGCAAGACTGCGTACCACTGTCGGTCGGTAGATAATTCCCCTATACCTCATTACCGCTCAGTTTTTTCCTCCCTTTAATCTGAGGCCGTAATGAGGTTGTGGCCATGAGGCATCGCATCCTTAGAACCCAACAAATCTTCATTACTAGACAAACGTCAAAATAAACAAATCACTGCTTCCTCCGAGAGGAGAAGCCGAGGTGCCGCGGCAGTACTGGGACAAGGCCGTTGGATTCCCACCTGCTTCTTCAGCGAGCCATTGTCTTAGAGCGGTTGTCTAGGTCGTCGTTACGGGTCGCCGCGTCATCTGAATATTCTTACTGAGGTGCCATTGTAAACAAATGGTAATTTTTTTTTTACAATTATTTTGACCATTTATACTCGAACACAAACAATTTCATTTCATTAAAAAAAAGTTTATTAGAGTTGATGACTAGAGTTTTCTAGAAATTCTATTTGATTTTGAGATACAGAATACCCTAAAAACAAATCTGGGCAAAATATCATATTTCCGGAATTTTAACACATTACATCCTTTAAGCTGATAATTATTGTATTAGGTTCAACACAATATTTAAATCACATTAATTAATTATAATAAATAATTCAATAGATTAAAAAATAAAAATTAAAAACTGTACCTCTACAACCCATGAAGGTTGCAGTATTTTCTAAGGAAGCACTATTACTAGACCAACAGTTGTACAAGGAGGTGTTTTGGTCAGAACCACGCTCCACCGCCTGATGTTTACCCAATTAAGGTTACCCACAATTTATGAGGCTGGGTGAACCCCAGGAGGGATCCAGAATCCACAGGGTTGACTCCCGGGTCCTTGGAGTTTGGCCATCGTGCCTTACCATGGTGACACCGCGCAACCAAATTGTTGAATAAATTAAAACACTTAACTACCAGCATGCATCTTGTAGCGTTTTTCTTTTATTTCGGTACTTATTTATGAAATATACGGCCTCCTGAATCCAAATTACAAAGTATTGTATAATAGTCTGTGTTTAAATGGTTAGGCTGGCTCAAAAACGAAACAGTTGTACGAAACTGAAATTATGTATTGTTAGTAGTAAGTCGCTCTATATCCTCGATTTGACACTTTTTACCTTTTTCTCGAAAATGAACTAAACAATTTTGATTTAACTCATTAAATCAATGTAAAATTACTTGGTCTTTAATATAAGCTAATTCCTATCTTTATTGAAGTAGTTAATATAGTATGGCAAAGGTTAAATGCCGATTATTCAAAAAATACTGACAATAGCCTGTTTTTATTCCCACTTAAAAATAAAACGGAGGAAGCTTTACGGACAAGAAAAATTCATAAAATTATAGGATGCGCACACCGCTCCGTATTTTATATATTATGTTGAAAAATTATATTTTAATAAAATGTATTATTTACTGTAACAATTTATCATGTTTACTGTTGTTAAGACGTTTACCTTAGCAACCTCGAATCTGAAGCGGCACTGGTTCAAATTCGGCCTGAGGGTTTGGGAGAATATTTTAGTTTCGGATGCCTCAGGGGATTATCAGAAATGAATTGGAAAGCAATATTATGAAATTTATAATGGGTTTGTTCTACGATGCCAATTGAATATTTAGATAAATACCCATATTAAAATTGTTATTTACCCTTTAAATTCTACAAAAAATACTTCCGATCCAGACATACAAGAATATCCTGGTTAGAACATAAAAATAAGGATGTTTGCTCGGTAAGGGAAGGCATTACAAAGTTGTGGGACTTGTCAGTTAGGGGATTGAGGCTGGTCTTGTTGGCTGACAGAACGTTTTAACAAGCCTGCTTAGGTAGTAAGTACCTTAGGTTTCCGTATGGGACTTAACCGTACCTCTTTCCTGGTCTGTCTATTTTAAAGTAGTTAAACTTTACTGGATTACTTTAATGGAGAGTTGTTATTTCCTAAACCTTGTTGCAGCTTTATCTATAACACTATCTTTTCCCCTAAAATCCTCTAAAACTAAAATCATTTACACTCGGGTATTATTTACAATATTTTTTTTGTTATATGTCCCTCAAAAAAACACTTGAATAAATATAAAATAAAAAATTCATAGAAATGGGAATTCCATAATTTTAATCAAATAATCTTTCTTAATAGGAAATTACATAAAATCCAACCACGTCATACTATTGGATTATTAATATAATATTGTAAATTAATGAGATATGATTTTTTATTTTATTTTAATTCCATTAGCGTCTACTTTGTTTGGCAACTAAAAGTATTTATGAGATATAACAAAAAAAAATCCTCTACCTTAAATATTTTTCGTATATAATTAAATAAGTGGGCCGAACAAGGTGACATGTACAAGTGAAAAAATGTAATATGTACCCTTAATCGGTCCACCTATTCAATTATAATAATTCATTATTAAAAATAATTTGAATAGTAATGTTACTAAGAGTAGGTAATAATTGATTATAGTGTTATACTTCAAATAAATAACACTTAAAACTTCACATTTATTTTATTTTCTTATGCAAGACAAAGCTTCGGTTCTGCACCACTGTATGTTTGTAATACATCAATATGATTTATCTGAGGTTTAGCCATTATTTTAGTATATGTTTAATTTTCTTTCGTAATATTTTATTGCCGTATTCTCGTCATATTTTTTTTAAGATTCCTATATTTGTAGTGTTCTTCTAATCTGAATCATATAAAAAAGTATATTCAAACAAAAAGTAAACATATATATTGGTTATTATTATTGATTAAATAAATATACTTATAATTATGCTTATAAAAAAAATTCTAAACTAGCTAGACCCAAAGGAAATCATGGCCTTTAGGACCAGTCCTATTTGCTGCTTACTCTGGAATACGCAAGAGTGACTATTAGAACTACCTTTTGCTGGAGTTTCCAGGCCGCCTCAAAACAACCCCAGATTTTGATGTTTCGCGGTACAAATTAAACTGTCTCTCTGTTTTGTATTTAGCATGCCAATCAAACAAAAGTATAATTTTAATCTGTAGTGGTTCCTACTCGAACCTCAAGTCACTTTTAAATTTCCAAATTTCTCCCAGTCCCTTTTATTTTTCAATCATAAAGCTTATAAAAAACACACATGAAATAATAAATTTCCTGTGGTTCCCTTGTACAATCGCAGGTATAACTTGGAACGAACTGGCTGACACATAAAAGAGCTTACTTGTAGGCACCTTACTTCAAGGGCCTAGTAGTAACAAGGCGTTGTGTGACTAAAAAATCAGTCCTGAATCAATGCAGGTAAGCATGGTGTGGCTTTTGGTCCAAGACCCCATAGTCAAATGAAGAAAATATTTTATGATACTTAGCCTTTGCTGCTAATCCTCGGAAATCGTCAAGAACAAACTAACATAACCTAGGATCGGACTTACTAGTTAGACCCATAAACACCTTCTTGAAGAAAATTCTGCACCGAGAAGTTATAGCTGCAACTGTATCCTAACGGCGAGGCATATTCTGGACTCAAGACCCTCGTTTGGTTTCTGGGAACAACGCCAAGCTTTACTATTAAAAAATTGAAAGAAGGTATTCGACTTTTGTAAGAGCAACAAACTATATCGACAGGTGTATCACGCAATTCAGAATACGGCACCGAAAAAAACTTAATTCATATAGCAGGATGAGAAACCACGAGAAAGTACCATCAGAAATTTGAATATATTTCGATCATTTCATTTCTAAAAGCGAATTAAGGAAAAACTTCATAGCTATATGTTATGTTTCTGTTTTAAAAAAGATATCTGCAGATCTTTCATAATTTTTTATAGTGTGTATATAACTCTCTAAGGCCGATCCTTTAATTTCTAGTCGATTGTTATGAAGTTTGAAAATAGTGATCTATAAAAGAAGAAAAAGAAATGAAGTAATCAAAATATGAGAAATGTTTCAAATCTGACAAAATTTTAATTCATATTTATTTATTTTTACTTTACTTATTTTTTTTTCTTTTACACTCCTATAAAATAGACCTTCCCTATTTAGTTACAATAATTAGTATAATACCAGCAATTTCAACTTATTCTGAATTCTGCATCAACCTAAATAGTATAAATATGAGACATAAAAAATATTGTTTAATTTTTTGGATTGGGTGTTTTATATTTTTAGATAAAAACATTTTTTTGTGCTGGAGAACGTTTGGTCATTTCAGTCTAATCATACACCCTACTTATCCAGGTTATATTTATAAATAATATATATTATATTGATTTATTTAATAGTATTTTTTCATTATTTATCATTTATTGCAATGCAATGCAGTCCACCCAACTTTAATTAATTTTCAACGAATTATCTCTCACTATTTTAAAAGAAAATGATGAATCGAAAACATTAACATCGAACGCACCATATAAACTCTAGGTGAAATTAAGGATGAAAACAGTTGACAAAAATAAAGGATATGAAATGGGACAAACAAGAAATATGATTTATTAATCAATTACCACATTCCCTGCAGTGCGTTTAACTGATAACGGGTGAAATATAACTCGTGTTTGGTGGTGGCGGGAGGAACGCAGGGATGGAATTTAAAAAATTCTAAAAAACCATACTGTAAACACCTGCCTCTTGTATATTTCTAAATTTCCCATCATTTATAAAAAATTACATTAAAAATAAAATTTTTATCATAGATAATTAAAAATTTTATTACTGCCGTTCAAACTGTAACAAAAATTATTAGTGCCTTATTCCTATTACTATTATAACTAATTATATGCTTAGGGTTTATCATCAATTTTTGTCTAGGTTAAATAGGATATATCCGTTATTATTATTGTTTTTCCCCAGAGAGATATATCAATACGTTCTAGGGAACTTTTTGAGATAGAACTACCCCAAAAATAGCTTGAAAATATAAAATAAAATATTTTAATTTCATAATTTAGTGGATAAAATAGATGGCAAAGGGTTTACGAAGAGTGTAAATTGTTTAACTTTATATATTTATAAAGATCATAACTAAGGCTTTCAAATACAGAAGACAGTTTTAAATTACTTCAACCAACCATTTAGCGACTTCATCTGATTTGAAGAGCGCCTTTCAAAGTTTACTTTAACTTTTTTAATTTTTTTCAATCTAGTACAGATTTTTTATAAACACACATTTACAAAATATTTTTATTGAGAAAACAATATAAATAAGGGATAATGTTTTGGAAAAATAACTAAAATTACTTTTATTCATTTTTATTTTTAAGATTGGTACGGAATAGAAGGAAAATGAGTTTTTTATTTTAGCTTATTTTCTTCATATAAAATTATCAAGAGTTTCCAGTGAGAGAAATAGTCGTATTCTAAGCATTTTTTTTTTCATTTAGACACTATGCCATGGGATTATGACATACATTATGGCAATTAGCCATGAATTTCAGCTCACATTTATTATCATACCTCAATAGTTTTGCATTAGCCCTGAAATATCAACAAACCCCTAGGAACGATAATAAAATATTAGAATAAGTATTTCACTTTTTAGAGTCCTAAAATTTACAATCGCAATCAACATCGAATAAGCAAAAGTAAAAAAAAATAATGAAATAATAACAAATCAACATTTTAAATAAAAAATAAACTTATCTAAATGATCTCGTATAGTATTTACTCTTATCATAATTTTGCACAATTGGATACATCGATTTTTGATAGAAACATCCTCTATTAATAACTACATAATTGTCAATGTAGTTACTTCATAATATTATTATTGTTACTTAATATACATATTAATTCCAATACAATTAAACGTAGAAAAAACAAACTAGTGTAGAGTTAAGCATTTATATTGTAATTAATAATTTATTTGATATTTTTTTTCCCTATTTCACAAATGCAGAAACTAACTTATAAATGTCAAAAAAGTTTTTAAAAAAATTGTAATATGCGTGTTACGTTTCAGTAAATATTTGATTCTATTGTTTGAGTGACATGCGGCAGCCTATAAAGTTTGAATAATTAATTAATTAAGCGAATAATTTCATATATATCACTTTTCACGTATCAACGAAATTTGTTTTTATGACTAACTAAGAAATCTAATTGCTCAGACTATTATTGCAGTATAATTAGGTTTAAACTGGTTTAGGATAGCTCCAAAGGGGACCAATATAAATTGTGTTGAATTGATATTTATATTTAATATTTATATATTATTTAATATTTATGACTATTTTTATTACCGAAGGAGGACTTCGAATATATTCTTAACTAAGGTAATTTCATTTCAAGTGTCTTCCTCTTGATTTCGGAGAACTAAGAAATCTAATTGCTCATACTATTATTGCAGTATAATTAGGTTTAAACTGGTTTAGGATAGCTCCAAAGGGGACCAATATAAATTGTGTTGAATTGAAATTTATATTTCATATTTATTTATTATTTAATATTTATGACTATTTTTATTACCGAAGGAGGACTTCGAATATATTCTTAACTAA
>NW_027111978.1:404726-422513 GCF_000696795.3 Halyomorpha halys | reverse complement strand
GGAGGACTTCGAATATATTCTTAACTAAGGTAATTTCATTTCAAGTGTCTTCCTCTTGATTTCGGAGAACTAAGAAATCTAATTGCTCAGACTATTATTGCAGTATAATTAGGTTTAAACTGGTTTAGGATGGCTCCAAAGGGGACCAATATAAATTGTGTTGAATTGATATTTATATTTAATATTTATTTATTATTTAATATTTATGACTATGTTTATTACCAAAGGAGGACTTCGAATATATTCTTAACTAAGGTAATTTCATTTCAAGTGTCTTCCTCTTGATTTCGGAGATATGCATATTTTTTATAATAATGCTAATTATATTTAAATAACTATACGTAAAATTAATTAATACCATTTATAGATGGAAATATAATTATATGGCACTTAATTTATATTATATCAACACAAGCGGTTTGCATGGCATCAAATCAACTAGTTAACTTTGATTCGGGGATGTAAATTTTATTGTATTTACAGAATAAACCAAGGAGTTTATGCATGATTGGTGCGCAAACATTGATCGGCAAACATTGCTTTACCTAGTTCCTGTTTGCAGACTTTCCCGAGATATAATAGTGTTTTGAGTCGACTAATATCCTTTTCCGATGCGTTTAACACACAACTTATAATGTTTCAATATCAGAATCAACTACGGAACATTAAAATTATAATAAATTATCAATAGTAAAGGAAATTAAAAAATATATATATATATATATATTTCTAACCTAAGAATAATTAATGCTATAATATACAATTATAATTTTATATTTATTTTTTTAGCTACTTGAAATTATATATTTACATTTACTCTGGGAAAATTAAATGAGTAAATGGTTATAGAGATTAATTAGGTGAGAGGAAACAATAATTAACAGCGGTTTCTGCCTCTCATCGTAGTTACTTTTTTTTGTTATGAGGGTCTATTAATATTTCTTTTAAAAAAGAATCGGATTCCAAAGAATCATAATTATTAATTTTATATATTCCTAATGATAAAATTAATTAATTAATAATTAATAAACGTTAAAAGTAGTAATACATACACTCATTTTCTATAAGTGATTAGTGAAATGACACCAGGGGCACTGCTAGGCGCTGTGATCAACAGTACCCGCACTACAAATACTATCTAGCTATTAGTTGCTTAGTAATTAATTTGTAAAGAGAAGGAAATTCACAATAATTATAACTAACAAAGAATTTATTAGTTAAACAAATTTTATTTAATTACAAATTAAAAGAAAGGTGCAATATTTGATGTTATTATTTTCGTGATGATAGCATGATGATTAATGTGAGCATTAAAAAGATTTAATAAATAAATAGCTCCAATAAAAAAGAATGTAATAAAAATAACGTTCCGATAAAAGAAAAGTATGCATTATTTTTTTTTAATGTTGAATTGTAAAGCAATTTTGTAGACGATTTTGTTTTCTAATAAAACGTTTAGAGGAACAATACAATAAAAATACTATTTTTTTCAATTCATATTTGCATTAAAATTAATTAAGAACCTCAATACATTAAACATTTTAATGTGTTGAAGTATCTAGGTTACTTATTATAATATGAGACATAATTCTTTCGGTGTTTTATACTTAAGAGCTCTTTAAAAAAATGAAATAAAATTAAATAATTGAAGTCTAGAGACGAAAAGCGAAGTTCCTCACTCTTTCCTAAATGTTCAGTAGAAGTTAATATTCACATTTTGATACTTTCACATTCTTAAAGAACGATACTAAATCGTTTAAGCTCCATTTTCCCATGTTGTGACTTATGTCTACCATCAAAATATATACCAAAAAACTGATGTCACATTAAAAAAAATCGAGTTTTCTCGTTTTTAATTATTACTTGGGTCTGATCTTAGATGAATCTCGGTGATCAAAACCTGTACCACTCTACCAAACATACACACACAAAATTTCTCATAGGTTTCACTTACAAACCAATTACAAGCAACCAAAATTTTACATAAAAAAACACTTTAATTAAAACACCAGAAGAAAAAAAATGGATGATCACAATAATTCGTCAGAAATCCCAAAACATTACTTTTACTAAGGAGCATTTATTGAACAAGTAAAGGCTGTTGTATAGCAGGAAAAATAAACCTTAAAAACGTAAGGGTAAGATAAAAAAAAATATACAAAAATATTTTTGAACGAAAGTTTCTAGAAAAAGACAAGTGTCTGTTTTCTCATATAATACACATTTCCTCTTCGAGAAAAAGAAGATAAAACTAATTATAAATATATCGTAAAATGAATTTTTATTTAGATCAAAATAAATACATATGTTAGTTGAATTAAAATTAATAATTTAATGAAAGAACGTTGAAAATTAAAAAAATAAAGAAAACAGCAGGGAACTTGGAAAAACAAATAAAGACAGTTTATTAGAGCAAGGTATCCCAAATTGCGGGTGCAACGTTATCCTCAGCCACATTTTTGGAAACTTCTACAAAGAAAGAGATTAATAATTTTTTTTTATTTATTGCTATTTACAACTGTACATTATAATACGTTTAATAAATCTGATCTGAGGATTAATAATTAAAACTGATATTAGCTCCTTCATTCCAGATAGGATTTGAACATTTTTTTATTTACACTTAACTTTATACTTCGAGAAGAATAAAGATTGATCCACCGATAAAAGCTTGAGGTATATTTATTTATACTTGAGGAAATGCTTCTTAGACAAAAATAACAGCGAGAGAAAGAAAATACAAGAATACCTACAGTAATCTTTCAACTGATCTTTGCACAACCAATGGAAAGGCAAACTTTTCCTCATTCCCCAGTCTTTTTGCGATTTTCACCCTGTTTCATAATGAAAGCTAATAGTATTAGTTCATAGTACAAGTGTAGAAATTAGTGTGGTAATAATACTAATACTTATTTTTTTCATGATAGGAATGACTATTAGTGATAGTACAGGAATTAAAAAATACTAAAGTGCAAGTTACTATTGTACAAGTTTGTGTAATTGAATTAAGATAAATCTACAAGACTAATAGTATTAGTTTGTACTTTATTATGAAACAGGGCCCTGGAGTACCACATTATCACAACCAAACTACTAACGGCAGCGGAGTTAAGGCTTAAGAAGCGACCGTGTTTATTTAACGTGATTCTTTTGTATCTAAGATATTAAAACTAATAGTAAACGTACCAGCAGTATGTAAGAAAAAGGACGTTCGACACAATGGGTTAAATGGACTATGCATTGAATTAATAATTAAGATAAAAAAAAGGCAATCCTTCCCCGCCGGACCCGCCCCGCTAAACCTCCGGGAAGCGACAGCACCATATCACTTTTGAAATATTAGCTTAAAACGGGAAGAGGAGACTTTAAGATAGAGGAATATTTAAAAAGCGCGTGAAATTGAAAAACGGCAAGAAACCGTCCACTCTCGCCATCCATGGTAGCCTTACTTATCTGAATTTTTAAACAGACAATTATAGAGAGTAGGTTGGTCGATGTATGACATGTCACAATCTCACAAGAGGAGATCACAACACAAAAAAAAGGCATTCCTTCCCCGCCGGATCCGCCCCACTAAACCCCCGGGGAGCGACGGCCCCATATCACTTTTGAAATATTAGCTTAAAACGGGAAGAGGAGACTTTAAGATAGAGCAATATTTAAAAAGCCCCTGAAATTGAAAAACGGCATGAATATATGAAGGAATAACATAGGAAAGATCTACAGGAAAAAAATAGCCAGTAAATTGAAGCCTTTAAAGAAGTGCACCTGGATACTCTTTTCAGGGTCAAGTCGAACGATCTTTTTAAATTTATATTATATTCCTGGAAGTAATAAAAGTCATTATGGTAAATAAAAGAAAACTACAATTTATAAACTATTTCTGCAACTCTAAGCTGTAAAAATAGACAAAGTTAGATATAAAGAGCTAGGTGCCCCGTCCTTGACACCTTTGCCCGTTATCTCCACTAGATCTCACAATCTCCTCATCTTCGCACAACATTAGGGAGCGCATCAGGTAGAGGACATCCCTCAAGGACTTAGTCTAACACAGCTTTCATATAACATGTATCCTCTGTTTAAACATACATGTGATGTGAAAATCTGCTGTGTTTATCTTATTTAGAGATGATGGTTTAAAATAATAAATAATTAAACTAACTCCCTATTCTACTATAAAAACACTTTTCATGTCCATTTACCATAATTGAAAATTATTCTCAGTAAAATATAAGAGTAGACGAACCCAAAGTTTCGATGTCGAGATTACCATCGCTGCCCAACGGTGCCGTCCAAACCCAAATCGGGAAGACCAAACTTAGTCCAACTTATGCTGCTTTTCTGTCTATCCTTCGATGTTTACCAGTCGGCTTAGCGCATATTACGTTTTTAGGGGCCCATTCACTACTTAGCCTTATAACTTCTCTCTTCCATTTCATTGTGTATATGAACAGTCTAACTCAAAAATTCTTTAATTTAAATTGCATATTTGAGGCAGGTATATATCTGGTAAACAAAGCAGCTAGAACTCTTTCGTTAAAATCGACACTACCAGAACGGCCACTTTATGGATTTAAACTTTTTCTCGAAAACGCCCCAAAAGATTATGAATATCGATATATCAATGTACAATATAATGCTCAATAATATCAGCTAGGTCTCATTCTCATTTAAAAAATCGTATACAGATTAAATCTGGAATTTTATAAAATGGTTTCCCTTAAAGTAGCATTATCTTTCTTTATTTGGAATTATTAGTCTGGAGACCGATAATGGGAGATCGCGATTGGGAGATCAAAACCCCTGAGACCACTAGATTTTTCCTTCAATTAGGAAATCCTTAATTAAGAATATTTATAGAAAGAGAAAAATTTGATTACAATTTCAGCCTCCTGGTAAGTAAATGTTGTGTACTAATTTTGTTTTATACTGAATTCGAGACTCTTTTTGTCACTACAACTTGGCTAGTTGATATAGTGGAATATAATAATAATATAGGATATATATTAAATGGTAAGTCCAAGTTAATTTATTATGTAATTCTATAGTTGTTAAAAATAACAGTTGTTTTTTCAAATTAAAGTTTGAATTTATTATTCTCTGTTGGAATTTGTGGAGATTTAATTCCATTTTCCTTGTCTATTAAAATAGAATATTCAGCCAGTTTATTTTTTCTTTATACGAGCATGTATGTTATTCTTTGGGACTTTGCCGCCTATTTTATTTATTCAACTTGTAGCATTCAATTCTAGTTTCTCCAAGTAATTCTTCAGACCATTTATTAAAAAAATATAAATTTTTAAATAACTCATTGACGTATAATTTGTTATTAAAATTAAATACGATCTTCCTCCCTGTTCCTGTAGATTTTAATCATAAGTCGGATTAATTGAAGTGAGAATTATATAGCTAGGTGATTATGAGCAAAAGTTAGTGCAAATGCTACACTAATCAAAGAACCTGTTAGCGCAATATCAGGGAGCGATATTACATTCCGCCAGGCAATCACCCCGCACACAGGCACTCACCGTGTGAGATGATCGTATTTAGTTAAACATGTTAGTCAACTATCCCGATATCGGGCCTCGGGGTCATGTAGGTTTCACGAACGAATTTAACCCGAGCTGCAGTTTCCGATGGAAAATATATTTCTTTAAAAATATACTGTTTATTTACAAAAATTATTTAAAGCTTCCACCAAGGAGAAAAGAAAATCTAGTTGCAGTAATAGGTGATTGTTATAACCATTATTTATTTATTTTGTTAATATGCAGTTATTCATAAATATAATACATTTTATAGGGAAAAAATTATGATCTCTCTATTAAGTAATAGAGTAATAGAACTATAGAGTAATAGTTTTAGTGATATTTTATTTCATACATAAGGTATGTTAAAATGGTTGGTCAAAATGGTGTATTTCTGATGGAAAGCTTAGAAAGAACAAAAACAAAACAAGCTGGCTCCGATTATAAATATTTATTTTGCTCTTTTTTTTTAATTATTTAAAATACTTTTTATTTATTGATAGATATTACAATCTGCCACACAGGGCAATAGGTAATAGTGATGAATGATCTCATACATACTAAAATAAATAAATAAATGAAAAAAATCTCACTTAAAATATATACAAACAAAATGAACATAATCAAACTATGTGTATGAAAAAAAATAAATGAATAAATAAATAAAATAACATAATGATAAAATATAATCTCTAGTCACATCTACACTATAATATACAATATTTACACAATCGACCTGAGGATCCCTGAGCCCACTTTATCCCCCACGTGTGAGGGGTAGAGCAGAGCTCAAAAGATCCCAGCATCCCTCTCGCCGCATCACTCGTAGTGAGCCAGTGAGATTGCTAAGCTAACAATAGAAAAACTAAATAAATTTTTTTTTTTTTCCCTAAAGCTTCAATATTAGATTTATTTATTGATAGATATTACAATCTGCCACGCAGTTGTGGGC
The DNA here is from genome assembly GCF_000696795.3 of Halyomorpha halys. Lineage (NCBI taxonomy): Eukaryota > Metazoa > Arthropoda > Insecta > Hemiptera > Pentatomidae > Halyomorpha > Halyomorpha halys. Next base: position 416,033 of record NW_027111978.1, on the reverse strand, counting down.
AATAGGTAATAGTGATGAATGATCTCATGCATACTAAAATAAAAAAAAATAAATTAAAAAAAATAATAATAATAATAAAAAAACTCTCTTAAAATATATACAAACAAAAGAATAGACAAGATGAACATAATCAAACTATCTGTATGAAAAATAAATAAATAAAATAATATATACAATATTTACACAATCGACCTGAGGATTCCTGAGCCCACTCTATCCCCCACGTGTGAGGGGCAGAGCAGAGCTCAAGAGATCCCAGAGCATCCCTCTCGCCGCATCACGTTAATGAGCCAGTGGAGGCTGAGCAAGTGCGCTAAAGTAAGAAAAAATTAAAATAGAACTGTTCTTCATGATAAAATGAAATGAGAGAATAAACGAAATTTACAAAATAATAAATTTAAAAATAAAATAGTCCGGGGGCGAACTCCCAGGGGTCAGATACAAGATGAGTCCAGAAGAGAATATTATCCGCTCCAAAAGGTCAGAGATGTTTTCAACTACAAGGTAATATATACAGCTTCTTTTAAAATAAAACCCACGCAATACAGAAAATACAAAGTAAAAGAAAAATGTAATTAAATAAAAAAAAACTACGTCTAATAACAAATATTTACAAATTAATATTAAATAAAATAAACAAATGTTTAACAAATCATTAAACATGTTTTTTTTATTTTTAGTATAATTTGTAAAATGGGTGTTAGTTCGCAGTTGGGCGAACAGGAAATATCCCCCCCCCTCTCCTCCTAGTATAATAAAATAAAATAGTTTCTTTAAAAACAAATTTGATCCTTTTTTCTCAACTTTATTCTTTTTAAAACCTTGCAACGTTTCGACCACTCAGGTCATTTTCAAGGATACCTACAAACAGCTCCTTTTAATTATTTTTATAACAATTTCATTATTTCCTTCACTTACATACTGATTTTTTGGCCCTATCTTTACTTTGTCATTTTCTCTTTTAAAATTCGTAAAAATGCCGGCTAATTGCATTTGTCCTATCTCTAAACAAGTCAATCATTAAAATAACATTATACATTTTTTTTTTTTTTTAAATAGATTCCTACTTACATAACTTCTTCTATATAACTCTTTCTTAAATTTAAAACTTGTATCAACCACTTCTCTTCTTTCTTTCATTTACATTTGCAAACTTTAAACAGAACCTACCTTCAACAGGTTAGGGATGGGTTTTATTACCTTATCGTATAACATAATTTTTCTTAAAACATTAATTTACATTTTCATTATAATTTAATTTTTTTTTAATTTTTTTTTATATATATTAATAAAAATTAATAAAATAGTTTCGTCATAATCACAAATTTCTTCTTCAGAATAAGTATTATTTCACATAAGGCCAAACTAGCTAACTTCCTAACGCCAGAAGGTTTTTCAAACAGGATGTCAAAAACCTTATGAGGGATCAGATTTAAAATATTTTTTTCAGCCTAACTTAAAATTGACATTTTTCTTTTAATGACTCTTAAGCGAACTCAATGTATTGGTCATTATGTTGGATCTTACTAATTTTGTTTTTAGAGAAAAAGCTCCTCAAAGCTGCATACTGTTTTTAACTTATTAGCCTAAGCAATTAGTTAATTGATATTGTTAATACTTAGTTATATTGTTGAGTAGCAATCGCAGAACTTTTATGGGAAGGAAGAATTGAAACCACTTTCTTCCAGCTTCTTAATCCAATAATAATTTTCTTTTCTTCGACCATTAAAGACCATTTCAGGTGCATTCAAGAAACTGAGGACAGTGCATGTAACTGAAAAACTGTGGTATAAACGAAGTTTCACTCTTTTCATACTGACGAATGCATTGTTAACATTCTACCTCCGTTAGATAGGAATTTCAATTCTAAAAAATGATTTTACCAACGCTCCTACAACTGATGTCTTGTTGTACCGCTATAAGGAAAAACCTTTTACTTGGAATCTCGCTTTTATAGATGTTTCCTTGTTTCGCCCAACGTCGTTCAACGAAGTTTAGTCTGTATATGTAATGAAACATTTGTTATTTTCATGAATACACTCAAATTTTTTTGATATAGAAGTTCAATAGTTGTAAAAAGAAATATTTCGAAATATAACCATAAAAAAAAACCCTACCTAGATCAATATATTTTCTTCATAATTTCTATATTTTATGCTTCCTATTCCTTTTTAAGTTTCTTTTTCTGTAAATTATCCTTTTTCTACATAGGACTATTGTATAAGTAACCGAAAGTAGTTGACGGAATCTGGTGAAATAGATATTACACCTATTTTTCGCTAATCACAAACTTGCTTCTAAATTTCTTCTGTTAGAATTCGTCGAAATTTAATTTTAATTAAATTTTATCTTTTCTTTATATGAACATATATATTATTTTCAAGAGGCCGCCCGTGGCTCAGTGGTTAAGACATAGTCTTACCTATTTGATGTCTATTGGTGGTGCCGGTTCGAATTCGGCCAGGAGTATTGACTTATTTCATTGAGTGGCGGTCCTACAAAAAGAAAAAATTTGACTCCCAACCATGGTTAGGCAGTATAGGACTCCAATGGGAGTCTTGGCCGAAAAAAATAATAAATTATTTTTAAGTGGCTTTGTATAATTTATTTTTTTGTATTCAATTATTTTTTCTCCATGTAATTCTTTCCACCCATTTTACTCTAATCACTAACTTTCCTCTAAATAAAAAAAAAAAAATCTGATAAACCCTTTTGTCTAGAGAAGAACATATACTAAACCGCACATTACCATTAAGTACCTTCAAAATCTGACTAACAGTTCGATTAATTATCCCTGAATGTAAATTTGACTAAAAGCCAACAGACAGTAACCAAATTTGTTCCTTGATGTCTAGAACGTTAAATACTAGTGCTAATTTTTGATTCTGGAGACATAATATTTCTTTGTGCTGCAATATACAAAGGTGCTCTACATTTACCTTTGTATTTCGCAGTGAGAAGGCAATATAAATCTATAAATTAATTTTTATAAATCAGAAACAATTAGGTCTAGCGTAATACACTATTTTATCGTAAAAAATTAACTGGTTATTCAAGGAGCTCTCTTGTAGAAAATCCATTAAAACTGTTTCATTTCACAACGGTGAATGTAGGTAGGGCGTAAAAAAAAGTTGGGATTGCACACAAACTCTCCAACGGAGGGTGGAAGTTAAAATGATGGGTATATAAGCGAGAGATGGCACAGCAGTAATTCACCACCGGCCCTGCTCCTACCAAAAAATAAAGGGGCCAATAGAACCAATAATCCCTTCTCCCAACCTACAGTTCATTTAGGGGCGGGGAAGGTCATTAACTTTGTTCAGAATGGGTCGAATGCATTAGGGTAATCGGATATGATTCATAACTACTCCAAAAAAAGTAAGGTTGTTTGCAGTCAACATTCGTGAAAATGTGGCTAAAAAATCCATTTCATAAATAACGGGGCAAACAAGGACATAAGAAAAAACTAAATAATTATAATTATAATAAATAAGAATAATTATTTAACTAATAAAAAAAAATAGTATACTAATTAACTGATTTTTTATATGATCTATAATTTTGTAACGAATGTCTTGAGTTAGGTATAAAAAAGGTTTGGGACCGTTTAAGTGCTATTATTAGTTCGGGAGGGAAAATTTCCCCTACCCAACATAACCATCCACCTCAGAAATTAAGATTCTTTAATTTGTTTTACTATAATGTAAAATAGTTGACCATATGAAGTGGATTTTAGGAAGATAGTCCGTGTGGTGGTCAATAAAGGTATCAAAATAGTAGAAGAAAACTATTATTGTTAACCGAAGTTTCCCCTCACTTCTTCAAAGCTGTCACATTGAAACAAATACAACTTAATTTAAATGCACTTTAATTTGTTATTATAATCAATTTTAGCTAGAAAGCACCAATTAGTTATAGTTATAAACGAAGAAAAAAAAATTATTTTTTCTAAATTAATTTGCAAATAATTAAGAATTTCAGACAACCCAAAATGCGTATCTGGATTAGAAGTGGTTTAAATTATTTTTTTTTTTTAATTTTTCACACTAGTGTTTGGGCTCAGTTTTATGCATCGGGCTTCTGTATAATTTCTGCTATAGATATTGTTATCGAAGAAAAAATAGAGAAAGCTGATTTTCATTCAGTGTTATTCTCCATTCATTAAAACTAAATAGATCATATAAACTTCTGTCAAATACAATTATTTTTATAGATCTAATATTAAATAAAAAATAAGTTTTATTTTCTCAGTGCATGAACCGCAACGTGAGAGTTCAACTCAGGTCAGGAATTCCTCTGAGTCATAAAGTTGGAATATGAGTCACAGATTCTATAACCGGAATACACCTATCAAGATTTTCCGTTCTACCCTCCGTATTATACTGACGTCGTAAATATAAATATTTTACTACCTCTGATTTGTTTTTTTGTTTTTTTACAAGGCAATGAAAAGTCAAGTGAAACGGACACAAACAATAGGATATTATTTGGTTTATGTGCATGAAGATTTGAGTAGAAATTATGTAAATTAATATTTAAAATATTAATACTTTAACAAAAAAAGTTCTTATCCAAGCAGTAAATTTCGCAATTAAAAAATATCATTAAAATAAAAAAAAATTGTAGATGATAACCTAAATAGATTAATCATTTTTTTTATCACATGAAACATACAATGGCTACTTCATTTCGAACATAAAAGCTATTGTTAAGGTTTAGAATTTTAAAAAATTTATAAAACTAGGTGTTTAACTTTTTTATATTTGCTTTACAATAGTTAGATAATGTTTTGGGTAGCTAAAAATAAATATGAGAATGAGCATATCAGCTTGAACTTTTTTCACGTTGAATCATACTTCGTAAAAATATCTCTGAACTGAGGAAAATTGACCAAAAATTGAGGGTTTTTTATGAAAAAAACGAAAAAATACCTAAAGTTCATTTAATTACCAAATAATAAAATAAATAAGATTATGCAGATGAATTAATAACTAAATACTCCTAAAATTTCTTTGGCATTATATTTTGATCTTTATTTTAATTCTAATCAAATTTCAATTAGATTTATAAATTGATAATGTAACCATATTTTTGTTTCCATGAATTATTTGTCTTAGTGAAATGAAAACCAGTACTACAACCAATGAAAGAGGTCAGGCAAGGGTTCAGTATCATATAAGGAAGTACTGTTTCTTAAACAACGATTTTAAAAGGTGATAATCACGTTCGTCCATCAGATTTTTCTGTAGTTAAGAGAAGGGCTCTCGAAATCCACAGGGTTGACTCACGACTACAGTTAGAGAATAAATAATTATCCGCTAAAGCCGGATTCTAACCCAGCATCTTGGAGACAACAGCTTACCCAGTACCTTACTCACTAGGCAACCCCGCTCGCTCTCCACTTGTCCTGAAGTGAATTCTATCTTGAATAGAAATGTTAATTCTTTAATAAAAATTCGTCTTAAATATTATTACATACATTAGATAGTATTTACTTTACAAAGCTAGGAAGGAAGATTTAAAAAATAGAGAGTAAGTTGAGAAAGAGACTATAAGGAAGAAGCGGTTGAATATAAAGCTCAAGATAGCCTAGTCTTGATACAGTCCCCCTCCTCTTTGCCTCCCCCCAAACCGGGGTCACATATCTCAGGTCCCCCCTATCCGATAATTTGTTGTCTTCTTATCTCTGGCCGATTTTTTAGTCTTCTATTCCTATCTCCTTGCGTCTTATTTAAGGGATTCTTCAACTATACTCCGTTTAATATAACATCTTAGGGTTACATATTACGTTCCATCCTTTATTATATATCTCTAGTAAAACTGTGATACCAAGTAACTGGGAATTTCCATTCTACTTTCAAAAGACAAAAAAAAGTTTAAAAAAATAAATTTTCATCTAATCAGGTTTTTGTTACTAATAGAATTTAGTAGCAAATGATATCCTATCAAGTAGGAAAAATAATAATTAATCATAAATTATGCATAAAATCATGCAATAATAAAATAACAATTAATCAAGAATTTATACAGACACTCATTTTCAAACTTTTATCGAAGATGTTCTTTCGTGGTTTTAATATAATAAATTATTTCCTTATTGATCACCATACTTTATACAAGTACTTTACACTTTAAATATTATCCTGGTCTGTGGATGCAACTTTCAATGAAATATATTTTGAGAGCAAATTGGTATTCACATATTTTGGGATTTTGGAAAAAAATCCAATTATTTTTGGTTCATACTGCAGTTTAAAAAAAATTATTTTTAATTTATCATTAAAAAGATTTTTTCAGTACTGCCACTCAATGAAACTATTAAAATTAAATATTTTAGAATTAAACTTTTAATGATAAAAGTTTTAAAAAATTCAAACCTATTTTTCGCCATTCTCCTCATGATAAAGAAAAAATGTCTATTTAAGTTTTTTTTCCTACCCTTCTATCCATTTTATTAATTTAAACAAAATCATGTGTATACATAATATATACATATATAATACATAGTAAAAATAAATGTTTTTTTAATAAAATATACGCTATTTTTTTAAAGAGAGGCGGCAAAGTCGAAGAGATCGAGAGTGCTGTTACCACGTGTCGTGCTTTTTAGCATTACATTACTTGTATAGGTAATAAAAAAAAAAAAAGTTTTTGAAACGTGGATTTTTTTCATAACGATTACATATCTGTAAAATCTATAGTATTCCAATTTATCAATGTAGGGATATTTAAATTGTTTATATTATTATCATTGTTGGGAGTAGTAAAAATTACTATTGAACCCAACAAACAACTCTCATTTATTTTTCTTTGTGCTCAAATCTCCGACTTGATAACCTTCTTTATGTGGTAGAGGAAATAGAATCGTCAGAAGTGGCTCATTAAAATCCCTTCGTGTTCACACCAATGTATTTAATTGAAAGTAATTACCCGAGGAAACCTTCCCAAATTACAATAGATATTCCAAATATTAATAAAACAAGGCTGCGAAATCGGCTAGTAGAGACGATCGAGCTTGGGTTCCTTATCGATAATGAAGTTTGGAAACAACCACTATAATTATTCAGTCTAAACGTAGTTCCCTGGAAAAGACAATGGTTCATAAATACAGCCGGAGATGATAACATATTAAAATTGTTTCTTTCCATTTGTTTTTGTAGCCAAGAATGATCCGAGGAATATAATGGGGTTATTATGCGGTCCTTGTACCCGTCATGGTGCCTGCTTCGGTTCCGCCACCTTCCCACGGATCGGCTCATTTCTTCTCGATTCTGAACAACGAAACAAAGATCGTTAGGGATATACAAATTAGAAGGATGAGGATGTTTTTGTTCACAACGGGCTAAAAAACTGCCGATTGAAATTAGCGAAGTTCTTAGAACACAACTAAACATTGGAGTGTTAATAAAAGATGTTGCTATATCAGATGTACTTTCATATAATCTAATGTTTTTCTGTCCTGTTTTTGCCTGTTTCTGTCATTAATTGAAAGATGAAACAAATCAGATAGTTCGATCCCGGCTCGACCAAGAATCGTAGTATACAGCTTTGTTCCACCTTGAGTCAAAACCGTCATCACTGGCGGGCAAAAGTGTTGGAACGGCAAAACCGAACTGTGTGTGCACTCGTTTGGTGATAGTGAAAACTCGTGTTGTAACAAGCTTTTATAATTTATTAGGTTTTACAAATAGTTCAACTTCATAGTATTAATTATTATTTACTCGGAGAGATACTTCTAATATACTTATAAAATTATTTTTGTTTGTAGACCGTAAGTTGTGTCATAACTCCTCCTCTCTCAAAATCCCAGCTTCAATTATATTCAATCACGGCTTGTATCATATTCAAATAAAAAAATATACATAAATTGATATGAAACATACCTTTCACTGAACTTTTATTTTATGTACGGAAAATAACCTCCATAAAAACAAAAATTGTGTAAATACAGAAGAAAAAAATCCTATCATTATTATAAAATATAAACGATTCATATTCCCATATATTATGGATAATCATATTTATTTTTTCGTAAACATTATATCATTAAATAAACCTGTAATTAAGGATTAATGTGTTAGATGTAAGTACACTTTGCATCTTAATGAGTATCCTGTAAGCTAATCTAATCATGGCTACCATGAATCACCAGATGTTCCTTCCGCGGCGGGTTCTTCCGGACCAAGTATCAGTTTAAAAGTGCTAAATCAGAAAAGAATTTTCATCCCACAACCGAGCTTGGATATGGGTCTAAGCGTGAGGATCTCACACCTTGAATTATTCCACTTCTTAAATTTTAAACAATAAAACTTAACACATCAATTTCAAACATAATATAATATAATGTTATTGCATTTAGTGAACCTCGTGGCGTAATATCTGGATTCTGATCTTACTTCGTCTAGTAATTAGTTGCAGCTAGTTAATATCTCTCTATTGGGTAGATAGATCTAACCTATATCACTGAGACGCAGTTCGAGACTCTCTTCTTCGGGTAATTATGGGAATCGGGATGAACCCGGAATCTTGAATAGTGTTTGATCTATAAGTCCTGTCAGGCTCCGCGGCGTCCCAATGCTCAACCACAAGTTTACCCTCCAGTGCAGACCAGAATGTACTCCGCTCCTATTCGGGTCACATAACCCTATTGATCCTCTTTTGATGACAGTCTTAAACTCCTCTCTTCACTTCCTGGTGCAACGCTCGATGAGAGACCAAATCCTACTATCTATAATCCTAGTCATATTCATACTGTGTTATTTGAGCGATTACAGACGTTCTTTAAATGTTTGCAGCCCATCTTTTGCCACCCGCCATATGTTTTGTCATGCCTAAAGGGATACTTTTACCTCAACTAAAATACATTCTAACCACCTTTTCCTTTTGCAGGTCTTACGGAGCGGCGAGGGAAGTGAACAAAAGACAGATCAAAGGAAAGGCCGCGACGGGTGGGGCCCTGGCGGCTGGGAGACCAGGAACGGAGTTTCCTCCTTCGGCTGGGACTCGAGGAGACCAATATCTTGTCCCAGGTGCTCTCAGACCGGGGAATACCGAGGCAACGGCTACGATAACTTGAGCCCCGAGTGGCAGCAGCGCGAGCAAGGCAAACACTGGCCACAGGGTAAGAACATTACATACATTACTACCATAAATAAACCAAAAAAATATAACAATCCCATCATAATATTAAAACATATAGTGTAAAAACACCCACTTAGATGTTTGGTTTTATATAAAATAACACTGATGGAAAGCTACATCATGCTTTGACTTTCTACCTATCAAATTTTCAGAAATCCATCTATAAGTCCTCTTATTTAATTCTATGCTTCATAGTTTCATTTAACCCTCCTCGAAATGAAAACTATAACCATATTCCTTAAATTCTTAAATTTAAGTGTCATGGTGTTCCACTAGTTCAAAGAACCACGCATTATAAGAGATCATGAACGCGCTCTTGTGAACCTTATCAACACGTGGACACAAGAGACAAGATGAACTTACTGCACTAAATACATAACACTAAAAAATCAGACTAAACATGCGTCAAAGGTAAAAGAATCAGCTGAGGTGAAATGGATATAAAGCCGTAGTGGGCAATGAAAGAGCAGAACCAAAAAGATATATCAAATTTTGAGCCACCAAGAGAATCTTATAATTATTACTTAAGGTATCACAGTATTAGTCCTTAGTCCCTGCTTAGAGTTCACCAGCTAGGTTGTAAGTTTGTAGATCATAAAAAATAAAAAAAATATTTAAAGTTTCTTTCAATAATCATTGATATTTTTTAAACTACTTTATTCCTTCGGCATTAAACAGTGGTAACTTAGAATCTTGCATTGCTCCTTCCACGGTCTTCAAAAAATCAGATTCCCCACTTAAATATTATATAATAATGTACAGTAAACGCATCTCAAATATTTCACTTATATGAGTAGAAATTTATGACCACTAACAACGTGTGTTCACTTTTTGAAAAAAGTGTTTATTTCATCAAATTAAACCTTCATCAAAAAACTTACATCAAATTGACTAATAGTTTATAAAAAATATTTTTAAGAAAATTTGTACAAAAGCGCAATAAACATAATAAAAGATGGTTCGGTGTGCACATCACATAACTCTAATTTTATTATTAGAAATCCCACCACAATGATTGAGACATAGTTTTGAAGAGAACGTTTTAAAAATAGAGTTTATTTGATATCAACCTATATCAAAATTGACCAAACACAGTTTACTAACCATTAAAATATATTTTACAGAGCATTAATACTCAAGTGCTCTAAAATCTGGTGCGGTGCGCCCATCACACTTTCAGTTACCTCCCTCCTAGAGTGAAAATTAATTTTTGTATTTTTAGGGCTATTAAAACTTATTTGACTGTGTACAGAAATTAATATAAATACAAACCTGTAAAACATTAAGGGGTACTTCAGGATTGTCGATTTTAGCGAAATAGTAGCAGTAACATATCAGATATGTAGGATATCAGATTCCTATTGATTCGATTGATATGTAACATATCAGATATGTAGGATATAACATATCAGATTCGTATATAATATAGGAATATTATATACGAATTTGCACGAAAGTAAAAATGTATAGATGCAGTTGTAATAAATATTCAATAGAAAAAAAAATATTATAATAAATATTTTACTTACAATATTTAGCAGATCCATGCAAGCAAAAGGCAACTCTTACCTATAAAAAAAAATACTTATATTATAAAATATATAAAATTAATATACACAAAATGTAGCAAAACCATTTCATTTTTGTTTAAATGAAATTTTAAAACAGGGACACAATTCTAAATATGCCAGTATTCATGTATTATGAAGGTATATTTTAATAGTTGAACATTTGATAAAGTGAACACAATAAAAACAACAAATAACCAAGTTTATGAATAAATTCTTGAATCATTATTATTGGAATAGAAAACAGAAAATTACATGAACAATAACATTATAACTTAAATCATTATTTAACGTACGTAGCTAATATGAAATCCTGATTTTGGACATTATGAAAAAGATAACTGGTAGATACTTCAAATGTTTAGGGGATAACCTCAGGAGATATATTTGGTTATTTTAATTTTAATTCTCATTTATAAACAATATCAAGGCCATTACTGACGTACTGTTGTGAAGTGTTGGAAATACCACTCCAAAACTTCTGGAAGACTGGAGCACTGACTAATACAAGACTTTCTGCAATGAACTCTTTATTTATTTGTTTAATTATTATTATATATTTCTCATCTTTTTTCTCTAATAATTATTTTATTATATG
>NW_027111978.1:385238-404566 GCF_000696795.3 Halyomorpha halys | reverse complement strand
ATCGAAAATCTGGTAATAAAGAGAAAAAAGAGATTAAATATAAAAATAAAGCGTCAACATAAACTAAATCACAAAAGCAAACTTTAGACTCTAGTTAAATCGTAATTAGTCAGAAAAAAAAGGATCTTATATCATCAGGTTATAAATTTTCATGGACAGAAGGTTTGCTGCCTGCCTATTCAAAAGCTCTCGTGTACAGGAAACGTAATAATTACATGCTCAGTAGTGACTCACCAGTAATTGCTAACATTAAGACGTTGGGCAAAAATATAATTCCATCAAATATCGCGGTTGAACCCAAAAAAATGGTAAAAATGAGGAAATGGAGCTGTGGTCTACAATTTTCAGTTTTTCAAAGTACTTGATAGATCTTAAAGTTCAGAAAGGGCAAATTATTCCAGGGAAAAAAATATATAGTTCATTTTTATAAAGGAACAAGTAGTAACACTCGACAATAAGCAACTCTGTAAAGATTCCGTTCAACATATAGCAACAGGTTGTATGATATTGTATGAATAGGGAGATGGCAACTTGAAAAGAGCAGCAATTTGGCAAGTAATATTTATATAGTAGAGGGGCAGATCTTAATACACAAGTACAAAGTGATGGGCAGTCAGTAAAATGAAGCAACGGTCATTAATTAGGATCCTTATATGATCACTGTTAATGGTAACAATAAATTTGATATTCTATTTCGTCAATAAAATGGAAGCATAGTTATGATCAATGAAATATTAGTTCCTAATGATGAAAGTACAAAAAGTTGTAACAGAGTGGACTTAAAAAATCAATTGTTTTGTTGAGAACTGAAAAACTTTATTAAGGGAATAATGTGGGAAAAGCTATTCTGCATAACACCAACATCTGGTTCAGAGATGGTATGATCTGTAAATAAAACTTTTTGATACTAATGACATTTATTAAAGATAAGATTTCACTAAGGATTGGACTCCAATGGGATTTGATGGGTAGTGAAGCCCCAAAGCTCAACTCCATATGTCCAGATCATCCATAAGGCCAGATAGGCCATATTATAATCATGTAGATGAGTCTTTTGTAATGAATTGGAAGTTTAGACCGTTCGTCTAGTAAGTGCTGTAATAGTCGGAATCGACGTGCAGTTTCCTGTCTTTTCAGTTTTGTGTGAGGATTCCAAGTCATTCCTATGTCCAGATGCAGTGCAAGGTAGTGGATCTGTTCGGGGGAAAGACCAACATTATGAAAAGATACTGTAGTCCAGTCGGTAGGTTTACGACAAACGGTGAAGGTCATTTGACTGGATTTTTTTTTAAAGATTTATTTTAATCCTCCAATTACGATACCATTCTTCGAGGGTTATGATATGAGATTGGAGAGCTTAGGATGCAATTAAAGGGTTATTATTAATTGTGAGCATACATGTGTCATCGGTATACGTGGTGAGGCAAGTGTTAGGATTGGTGGAATGTCAACTGTATAGACTGTCCAGAGGATGGGATCGATGATACTCCCTTGAGAAACACCTGCGAACTGAGAGAACAGAGATGAACAAGTGCTGTTTTGATTTATTTGAAATAATCTGTCCGAGAAATGATAACCGATAATAAGGAAATACCTAAGGGGTAGGAATTCACGATTCTTCTAGAGCAGTCCTGGATGCCACACTCGATCAAAGCCAAAGAAGAAGAGACAACCTTAATGTTCGGAATCTAAAATTGTGATCTGATATACGATTGGAATCAAGGATGGTGTATAGATAATTGAATTTAATGTAAAATACGATGTAATTTACAGGCATACGCATGTTTACCTAAAAAAAAAAAATTCCAGATAGTACATGAAAATGGGGTTCTACTTTTTAGTATATAAAAGCATAATAATAATATCAAATTTAACTTAATAAGTTGTGATAGGAGAATATTCCCAACAAAAAATCTATTTGTATGGGCCTAACAGCCCAGTGGACTAACGCACCGTAATTCTTCATACTTAATAAAGGAGGTAATCAGTATTTGTTGAAAATCATGAGAGGACACAGATTTTTTTAATGAATTCCTTAAAAATCAAGTCCTTGAAACTTATACTGACCATATCACCACTACAAACAGTACTTGATTTATAGTACTGAGAGGTCGGGTAGAAAAAACATGTTGGGTCGACGGTCTCATGGGGTCAGGTTTAAGATGATAAGGGTTTGATTCCCTCGAGTGGCAGTTAATATTTACTTTTAGGAGATCCCGAGAAATTAATCTAGATATTCAGGCAAGTACGAGACGGCAACCAAGCAGTCGCCTTCAGGGGTCAGCAAAAAAGACCATTAGGCCCATTTGTCCAACTAGTGCCACACCGGTTACCGTTACTAGTATCAAGTAGTAGGAGATACGGTAGATAATACGTATCTACAGTCCCGTAGTTTATCTCTATTGAACTAAACCAACGATATCAATCCACTTCCTCCATAAAATGCTAATGTTTTGTATTAAAAAAATGACTCGAAAGTTAAACAATTAAAAAAAGTCCACCATTGCAGTTAAATTTTGGCAATGCCATTAGTAGAGAAGAGATTTCTGCTATTCGAAGCGGAGATTTCTTAAGTTGGAACGAAGCCAAGCTGGCGAAGCAGTTTGTCAACGTTGTTCAAAGCACCTACGAAATATAGCCTTCAAACAACAGCCAGAAAATCGACTACCGTCTCTCAGCCTGACCTGAAAAGTTAGATTGTCCAAAGTACACCATTCAGCCTTATTTTCAAAAGTACATATCAAGAAAGATAAACAGTAAGGGAACATGAGCATAAAATCAATCCAACATACATCTGCAAATGATTTTAAAAATTAGTTTTTACAGTACTTGACACGGAAACGTATTTCAGGCTGTTCTAAAATTCTTCATAATTAGCTTATTGATGTAATGAAGAAACAAATTAGGTATTTTTCTCCTTTTCTTCCTAAACGGTGTTAAAAATTATGATATAAGAAATTAAACAGCATTATGAGTAACGTAATGTATTGATTCGGTCAAGTATTATGTCGTAAATCAAAACTGAGGTATGGTTCTAAGTATGAAACCAAACCTATCACAGAAACTCATTTCTAGCGGTCATTAAGCAACTAATTAGTCTGGTAAAGTAACGAATCAGATATTTTAGGGCTTTCTTTTGGATTTTTGTCAAAAAATCCTGAAAAAAAGGATCCTAATAGAAAAGTAATAAAAAAGAAAATGACGGAAATTATTAAATTACGCATCAAATGAGTTCCATAACGTAACTAAAAGTAAAATTAATAATAAATCTGAACTGCTACAACCCACGAAGGGTCAGGGTTAGAGTACTTTGTAAGGAAGTAAAAAGCACGGAAACTCAATCAATTGCGTTGGAGCTTCGTTATGAAGTTGAAACAAAAACGCACGTTATCTGTAAAATCAGTAATATTTGAAACCTTCCATGTCAAGTTGATGGTTAAGCCTTCTTCCCTATTACAGACAAAAATGAGCATCAGGGGAATGTTGAGAAGTAAAAAATTGTAGATTTATTTATAAAATGATTTTTAATTGCTAATCCATTAGAAGTGAATGAGGGAAAGTCCAGGGACACAACTGACAACTTTTCCAACAAAACATTTTTTTCTATCTACCTCTCTCTAAACCAAATACAAGAAAACCTCACTTACCGGACACCCCTATATTACGGAAACCCCCTTTAATGGACAATTTTATGAAGATCCTGAACAACAAAGTGCATATTTAATATATATTAAACTACATGTAAAAAAAAAATTAGGCAACATAAGGGTCTCAATAAGATTCACACAGATAAACTCTATGTTCTCATACAAATAAAAATAATAAAGCATTTTACCTTAATTAGTTTGATTTTAATTGTTTTGTTGGAGGTGAAAGGTTCGTATTGAAATTAAAATGCATATCGTCGCATAAGCATACCTCATCCGAAATTATTATTATAACATCTTAAAAATAAATCGACGCATGTTTCTAGAGATATAATGTAAGAATTTCCGAAATAATAACGATTCGTTAGTATAACGTACCAAATAATCATCCTCATTTTTGTTTGCTGTGTACACTTCAGTACAGATAAAAATCTACATAAAATATAATTATTAGTTAACTATCAAAAATTTCACAACTTTGTCAATGCAGAAACGTAAATTTGGTATTAAGAAGAAAAAAAACCTCTGATTCCAGAGTTTGGTAACAAATTACCAGTTGTACCCTTTGTCTTATTCTCCCCTTTCATATAAATGTATTATGAATTGATATTTTAAAATTTATAGCCCCAAACCTTTTCCTTTCTCGATACGGCAGGTCCAGGAGTAGGCTCTGGTGACGGTTACGGCGACAAGAGAGTATGGAGCGGGACCATCAGGCCGATCGAGAATCAACCCGGAGGAATCGTTACCAATTGGATGGGAGGTCCTTCCAGGTGGAGGGACCCCTGGGAGCAGAGGGATGTCCGCTACTGGCACTCCACGGGTAAGCCTGTCACTATATTACGAAATCTATAAATTTTAGTTAGGAGTTAGATAATAATAAATAGATATACCAATCCAAAAGGTAGTGTTGGAAGGTTCCAAAACAAAGCGTTAAATCTCTTAAATAGAAGTAAATAATGAACAAATTAACCTTTCAGTAGAGATATCTGAACATGAAAAGATAAGATCTGAAATGTATATCTCATATCGACAGCTAAATAAAGGTTATAGGCTGTTAATAGTAGATGTGCAGTTTCAGACAGCCCACTCGTCCAGGCCACAAAATTAAGAAGACTAAAGATAGTACTTTTCACATCAAAAATCCTAAAAAATGTTTACCATTATGAGAGCTTTTATACTTTTGTCCTCGTGATCAATGAATTGCTGAAAACTTAATTAGATAGTTACTTATCGATATTTCAAATGCTGAAGCCCTTGTTTTGAAACATTTCAATATCTTAACATTATTTTTATGATATTTTTTGCTTGCATACATATTTATCTATATAAATAAAATTCAGATTCCTATAAAGAAAAATAATCTGGGACTGAAATCGTATCTCCATGATTTGAATGAATTTATGAAAACTACTTTTATTCTATAACTTGTAGCCCCAGAAGAATGAGATCTTTGAAGTTAGTTACATAAACCAGGTGATCGTATATTTAACTATATTTTAAAAACTAGTTAATTAATAACAGATAATGGTTACAAGGCATTTGTTAAGAATATGAGAGGTTTTCTACAAAAAGTTAATATATCCACTTTTGAAAATTAAAAGTTTTTTTTAGACCAATTAAAATTTTAAATTTTCTCCTGTAAAAGAGTTTTGTAGCAAACAAAAATTTTCAAAATCAAATGGTAGGCGAACATGGTGAATACTATGGATTTCGCCTGGTATCCGTGAAAAATGTCTCCCTTAATCAGAGATTGGCTAACATGTCAGGAATATATGCCGTGGTGGTACGGGACAGCCAGGTCCTTTCTTGCATACCAGGACTGATAACATACGTCGGCATCGCAGAAACGGAGGTCATAAAAAAATGAGACGCCTGACCCCGACTTTATGTAAAGACCAAAAATAACCGCAAAATCAGATTATGCAAGATTATACCAGCTTAGCATACAGTACATCATAGAGCAGACAGCCATGGGAGGAGAAGTGGGAATACTAGAAACCGAAGGATTATTGTTGTTATGGAAACATCAAAACAGTCATGCTGGATTTTTATTTTCTCTTTCACAAGAAGTTTGCGTTAAAATATAAATCAGAAAAGTAAATAAAAAGTCCAATACAGTGTGTCTAGTAAATCTTCTGTATTGTAGTCCCATAATCATAAATAATAGTATCTGAAGCTTAATATAAAAAATCAAACAAGACCTAAAAGCTTCATAGAAATTAAGTAAGTATTATGAACCAAAATGTTTGGAAACGTGAACTTGGATTGTCGGTCTCTACGATTTTGCTTTTTTAAGTAGTCCTTGCATGGCAAAAATTTGAATGAAAATATTAGCTGAAATTTAAACAACAAATAATTTAGAAAAACCATAATATAATGTACTATGTCATGTCTTGAATTTATGAGAATGCAGTATAACCCAGGAATTTCATTTATTAAGTATTATGCTTGAAGCTCGGTTATAAGGCATAATATTTGTGATAACTAAAATATTGAAGTTTATTATATTATAATTAGTCCTGTTTACGTTCGTAGTAGTAAGCTATATTTGATCAAATGATAAAAGCCACTAACAAGTAATTACTGACATATGGATTAGAGAACTCAGGCTAGAAACTAAGTTCCAAACTTTGTGAACTCTTTGATGAAAGCATCCGACATTACCCCTTCCCATAAAATCCCTTTTGAATAATTCCCGACTAACATACGTGATTACAACCTGCTTTATAGTAATTAATATGCCTTTAATTGTATAAGTACTTCAGTAAGTCGTTATGGTGGAGGGAGCGTCCTAAAACAGTTTTGAGTCTGAAGAAAATGAAAGAACATATTATTTATTTATATATGCACCAATTCAGTAAAAAAAAAAACAAAAAAAATTGATAATATAGGAAAACCAGAAAAACGCAATAATCATGCAAATGATTACATAATGTTTATTTTTTTCACAAAATTAACATTCAGTTAAAAACAAAAATAATGGTCTGTCTACTCACACGACTTTTCTTGCCACCAAACATTTTATCTTCACTAATATCAGCAAATTTCCTTTCTTTTTTTTAATTTGGCCTCAAAAAATTTGAATTAACTTTCAAACGAACATTTAGAAATATAGCTCGATTTTGATTTTTTAAATTTTTTTTTAGGGAATCACATTACCTTTCAAATGAAATTATATACTAAAGAGGTATATAAAAAACTAAATTTTCTTATTTTTTCTTGTGCTTATATTCTAACAATCAAAGTTTGTTTCTATTTATCGGATTATAAAACCTTCGGTTTTTAATTTATGAAGTTCGTTTTTATAAAAACTAGGCTAAATGGTTTCCTTAAAAATATTGATTAGTGGAATTTGAGAAAATTGGGGAAAAAAAATGTTCATGTTGTCGTTATTATTTTTTTATTGAATTCTAATAAACAGGAAAAAATTTTAAAACCGAGTTTACCATTTATAGAAGTTCAATAAAGTGTATATGAATTTTTGTATTCTGTTGTTTGACTTTTTATTTATTCTGTTTATGAAATTTAATTAAAAATTAATCACTAAAACTTGAACAATTGCTTAAATTTTTTTCTCTCAAATCCTTATTGATAATTTTAGTTCAAATCCAGTACTCCGCAGGACTCTGCATATTTGATGATAGATAAATTAAGTGATGTTTAAAGGAGTGATTATTAAAAAAATGTTTTACTCCGTTTATTCTACGAGGTTAGTAAAAATTTTATAAACATCATATTTCTGGAATGACGTCGAAAATTTCGCTAGAAGATGCTACTATAGCCTCTTGCAAAGATGCGCCACTAAACCAGAGATTAAATAAAAGATCGGGGGGTATATCCTACAACTCCTACCAAAACTACCTTACTGACTATTTCTGCACTAATGAATTAATTATTGGATCCCTTTTGTCAAGACTCCTGCAAAGATGAACTCCTCCATCTCCTTATGAATATTTTAGCCTTTTAGGATTACAATTCTCCTCTCTATTCCCTAGCCACTCAGGCAGAAACAAGACAGGTAACTAATGCTCCACGATCCCTATGGGCTGTTCTTTTTACATTCACGCGTCGTATATAAAATTTAAATGTTAATATACAACTTTAGACATAAATAATTCTAACGACACAGTACATTTTTCACTTGAAATGACATATGTTAATCAATTTTTCATCTTGGTAATGTAAGAACAAACCAGATATATGAAGGAGATATGTCACAAAAAATGCAACATAGACTTCAATTCATCAAGCTTATCGAAATATTTACCCCTGAGTATTAATAAAAACTTAAAATTATTAAATTCATACAAGACTGAAAAGACAGGAAACTGCTCGTCGATTCCGACAACATTTACAAGACAAACGGTCCAAACTTCCAATCCATTACAAAGACTGATCTACATGACTATTATAAGGCCTATTTGGACATACGGAGTTGAGTTATGGGGCTCCACTAAACCATCTAATTTCCTTCGAATCCAATCCTTACAGTCCAAAATCCTTAATGCTCCTTACTTTGTCACAAATCAAATCATCCATCAGGACCTCAATGTCCCCTATGTTGCTGATTTGGCCAGAACCAGATACCAATCCTTCCATAATAAACTTCCCAACCAACCAAACCAACTCGTTTCTAACCTGGCTTCTCCTTCACTACCTAATAATCCTCCTAGACGTCTGAAAAGAAGATGGCCTCGAGATCTTCTCCTTTAGAAATGTTTTTGGAGTTCTATCAATGGGTAGATTCTCAACATGTTTTATCATGTCATAATATCACTTACAGAAAGTTTACTTGATGTGTATATATGTATATAGTTGTAAATATCAATAAATAAATTATTAAAAAAAAAATTATTAAATTAAAATCCTTAGTTAAAAAGAGTTATTTCAGGATGACAAATGAAGTCCAAAAATAATTACTGCATTGAAATCAGTTGTTTTAAACATATAATATTTTTGCGCGCATGTTTTCCGTTTTTTACATACATTACACATCATGGTTGATGTTAAAAACCCTCCAAGGAATATTTTTAACTTATAAACTTATACTTTTTTAGTCATTAAAAGAAAGTTTTGCTTAAATTGATACTGAGTAACTCTTATAACCATTACCTAAAAACAAAAATTACAATAATTATTTTATAAAAAATAAAACATTACAATAAACAATATTTATATTTAGTTTGGGAATATCACACTCCCCAAAATAGACTTCATCCACCTGTCTGAAACGAAATTCAGAACAATTGGGAATTCCAGGGTTTTATTCCAAACCGCACAGTAATTAAAAGCTTCATTGAGAGGTGGATTCAGCCGCCGACACTCTCGCCACGAATGGAAAACCAGTCCACTGATAGGCAGTCAAGTTAATGTTATTCTGAAAATACCTAGATCACTAACAATTAAACCTTTAAGAATAATTATAAGGAATATGTAGGATTGGATTCTGAATGAGCCATAAGATAAGAAATTTTTTACAAAAATACAGCACAGACTAAATTTTGTATCTCTTTACTATAGCTTTATATAATAGCTTTATATAATAGATACAAATTGGTAATATTGTATTGAGAGAGCACTATAATATTTAAGTACTTAGTGAAATTCTATAAATATTCAATATATGTTTGTTAATCTCTCTCAGAAGTATGCCTGCTGTGAAAAATCATCTGACGATACGTCTTTGAGCATTTTTCAAGCAGAACTCATACGTACTTGTGTATGAGGAGCTCCAAAGAACGTGACAGCAGTGCGGTTTGGGGTGTAGGTTCCAGAACACCCGGTTCGGAAGAGTAGATTCGATTTCCCCATGGGGTAGTTAATATCTCGACACTCCTACCTTGGTTAGTACGCGGCGGAAACCGCCAGTGTTAGCATGCCAATACCAACGAAGATCTACACATCAAAATGAATGTGGTCTAGTTTTTAAAAGACATCCTACCAGCCAAACAAGTAAAATAATGGATCCAAGGATTTGGACACAAAGTATGCTGTCAGAAATTTAATTTTATTATAGATTCTCCACATGTTTGTATCATGTCACTATGTCACCTACAGCAAATTTACTTGTTCTATACATGTTATACAGTTGTAAATAACAATAAATACATAATTAAAAAACAAAACAAAAAAACTCGACTATAAGAAGCAATGTGGTTTCAACTATTCCAGACTTGGATTTCTTGCCAAATATAATTTACATTTCCGATGCAAAATAAATTTTGCGAAAAAATAAACACAATATATTTTAATCTGAATTTGACCACATGATTTTTATTTTATTTTTTTTTTTTATGTAAGGAATCTTAAAAGTTCCTCCTTCATTCGTCAACAATACAGCAATGCAACTAAGCATATCTTAAATTTTATCTTGATTATTAAATTTATTTTTTAAGAAAAGCTGCCACAATCAATCGTTTCCTATAAAATTTCCTATAATTATTCGCCTCTTCGTATTTGTGGATGTCAACTGTAGCCCTATATTTCACTAGTATATATTGATATCTCCGTGTAGTTCATTATGGAAGCGGATATAGATGTCTTCTAAAAGAGATGATACATATTTTTTTATGAAATTTAAATAAACTGTTTAGAAAATAAAAAAAATATTTAAAAAGAAACATCATTCCAGATAAAAAGTAGTTGAAAAAGCATCAATGTAACAAGGACCAGTTATGACTCTCGTTCAAAACTGTCATCAAATAAACAGAAGGGTGCATTGAGGTTAATATTCAGCGAAATTCTCTCTCCCTAACGGTCGGGAAACACAACTCTAAATTGGATGGAACATGCCCTTGTTTTTAAAAATTTAGAAAGTACATACCTGAGAGATGTAACATAACATGTAGGGATATGTTTTGCAACTCATTGTTTTGTACTAGTTAGTATAGAAACTATAATATTTTTTTATTAGCGTATCGTGCAGTGAAAAATATAGATTTTTCTTTTAAAGTATATTTCTCCATTCATACAGTTTTCCTCAACCTAAATAAAATATCCTGTTCCGCTATAACCTATGAAAGGACAGTGGTTCAGTACTTTGTAAGGATGTAATGTTTCTTGTACTGCGGTTGTACAAGGTGATTGGTTTTTGTCCCCTTTTCTGGTGATATCTAACTTATGGGGAAAGGGGGAGGAAGGAGGGTCATCTACAGGGTGCTACCCTATTCTACCTATGGTGGAATAAAAGTCAACCTCCCCTCCCGCCGCATTCGAACTGGCGTCGCAGCAGTTCCAAGACCTACGCCTTAACTCCCTCAGCTACAGATCTCTCATATAAGATGATTTGATAATAATCATCCTCAACCTCCAGGTTTCCCCCTAACTAAAGATTAGGTAGATAAGTGCTTTAAAATGACTGGTTATGTTCCAGGAGTTCTACCCTAAAAGTAAACTCATGGCTGATTTAACAGAATAAATAAATATCTACCACAGGCAGATTTGAACGTGGGTTCGGTAGATCGCAGAATAGTAACTTTCTAACTTAGCTTCCCTACTCCTACTCAACATAAATATTTTCCATAATTTTTATCAAGTCCTTTCTTGTTTTTCCATGGTGCCGTGGCCTGCCATTTTAATCTGTATCTTGTTCTTTTTCATCTATAATTCAACAGCCTTAAAGAAGATAATCTTGTGCAGAATCAGTGAACGTAAGAAAAGGTTTATAATTAACGTTCTCGAAGAATATGGTTATGAGGTTAAACGAATTATCATCATTTTTTTCTTTAAACTTCAAGTTCTCATAAAAATTATGACGAAGCAACTAATGCGGATAACAATTTCCCTTGAGAGCTTCCTTCGCCCGTCCATTCCTATTCTACAGAATAATGCGTACTTGAAAATCGTGAAGTGGATCTACCTTCTGTTTCGCCAACATTTTTCTGAAAGGAAGATCCCGATTGATTATTTAACAGGCCTTGGCGAACATTCGAGTTTTATTTCTAATTCCACTTCGCTTTTTACGAAGCATAAAAGATATTATCTTTACTACGGTTAATAAGATTCTAAAATTTCGTTTAATTTCTTTATTAGCTTAATTTATTATTAAGTACTATATTATAAAAAATACATCAGTCAGCTCGATATCATAAATAGATTTAAAAAAAAAACTATGAACAATAGAGTATAGAATAATAACCATTAATAACCATATTCTCAAAACAGATAAAATGTATTAAACCAGCCTTCTTATGTAGATTAACAATGAAGTCTACTCAACATATCTGAGGCAGTAACCAGTACACTAAGACCCATAAAAATAAAATATGATGGACTCTATTTCTTCATATGCTACATTCATTTACAGATATACAATTAATCTACAAACCACGGAAAAGTCTACCGATTACCACCTATCGATGATGCAAAAATTACTGCATTTGATGCATTGACACCCCTTCAGAACAGAATTAAAGCATATAAACACATATTTTAAAAAATATCTATCAAACACATATGCCAGTATAAATGCCTTTTACCTTCTTTTTTCATCTCTAAAGTTCCGTTTTCATAAAGATTTCTTTCTAATTCGTATAAATCTTGCCTATAATCCAAGTTTAATGATTAATCATTTTAAAATAAAATCTATAGGACGAGCCGTTGTTTAAATAGAGGTTTACAAAAAAAGGAGATTTCTGTTTGAGTAAGCGGAAACAGTTAAAGAAATCTGATGAAATTAATACTTTCACACGTTCCCCCAATTTTCCTCCAAATTTTAACCAAGTTGGACAATTGGTTTCGACGTGAGTAGGACTCAACACAAGGATACAATCGATATGGGATCAACGATCAATCAAAATAGGTTTAATGTTCAATCGAAAGTCCAACAAATCTCATCAAATCACCTTTACCCTTCGTCGTAAACCTACTGACTGCCCTACAGTTTCATTTAATGATATTCCTCTTATCCCTGTCGAACAGATCCGTTACCTTTAAACAATTAACCTGGAATCCTCACACAAGACTGAAAAGACAGGAAACTTCACGTCGATTTCGACTATTACAGCACTTACTAGACAAACGGTATAAACTTCCAACACATTACAAAAGACTGATCTACATGACTGTAATAAGGCCAATCTGGATATATGGAGTTGAGCTTTGGAACTCCAATAAACCTTCGAATTCCTCTCGTATTCAATCTTTACAATCCAAAATCCTCAATGCTCCTTACTTTGTCACAAATAAAATCATACATAAAGACCTTAATGTTCCCTATGTAACCGATCTAGCCCGAACCAGATATCACTCCTTCCATTATAAGCTCTCTAACCACTCAAACTCCCTAGTTTCTAATCTTGCGTCCTCTTAATTTCCTGACAATCCTCCGAAGCGCCTGAAAAGAAGATGGCCACGAGACAAGCTAATGTAAAATGTCATTAGAGTGCAACCAATGGGTAGTTTACATGTTACGCCTGTAACACTCCAATTTAACTTAGATCAGATTCACTAAATGTATTATAATGTACAGTTGTAAATAGCAATAAATAAATATTAAAAAAAAAAAAAAAAAATGTTCGATCGATCATGGCGGAACACAAATTTAACTACAGTTCGAACAAATTTGTCCCTTGATGTCTAAAACGTAAAATACGAGTGAAAATTTTCTTTCAAGGGACATTTTTTTCCATAGAAATGTTATTATTTATATGCACTGTTTTGGTAACAATAAATTTAAACAATACTTACACCCACAATCAAATCTGACATAAAATTTAATAAATACAGTAAATGTAGGTGTGTAAGATGTAATAAAATAATTTCGATTCTAGGAGGAGGCTACGCTGGAGGTTACGGCTACACACAGGGCTCCAGCTTCGGCTACTCACAGGTCGGGGACAACAAGCCTACCACCTATTACGACAGGAGCCGAGGAGAGACTGGCTACATCAACCACTACGACAGAAGACCATGGGACGACCATTACTCCGGGCAGCAGGAGTACGCGAGGGGGTGGGACTATTACGAGCAGAGACCGGGAACTATCTCCGGTGGAGGGTACACCTATCGCCCCCCTGCCTCCTACCCTTATGATGACAGGTAAAGTCTCTGAAATATAAAATATGTATATTTAATAACATAAATTTAAACTATATAACTGAACTATAAGATCATTATAATTGTTATAACCTTTTTCATAATGTTATTAGTCATCTGTTTCTTCTCAAACGGTATTATTATTGTTCTTAGTGTATTTATCAATCTATTAAAGCATAATTTATGTTTTAACCTTTTGTAAATTTTGGAACAATATGGGCGACTACACTTGTTGGGCTGGACCCTACAAAGGTAACAAGGACAAACTGGCTGTTAAACCCTCAAGGAATAGACTATATCAGTGTATTCAAAGAGTTCAATAACTAAAGAAATGCCATAATTCAAAAGAGAAAGATATGAAGGTAACCATTGTATCGGCATCAAACAGTTGGAGTGGATAAATCTTAATTATTATTATTATTACTTAACAATTTGGCAAAGGCATTGGAATAATGCCTATATTGATCGATTAAATGTTATTAGAAATAGATATTCAATGTAATTTAGGCCTTGGACCTCCAATCAGCCAGCTTTTACTAATTGCGTTTAAGAAGCCGTAAAAATTAAAAATATAACCCATTTCTTTTGGTCAGTAAATTTTTGATTGTTTCGATTATTAATATTAATATAATCAAACAATAGACAGTAGCACATGTTTATTCATATTTATATTTGTTGTAATTTAATGACTTGCTCAAAGGATAATAATAGTAATGATGAATGCTAAGATATTTAGATAATTTGAATTCAGGTGTTCCCAACGTTTTATTCAAGTATAAAAATTCATTCAAATTAACATCTGTTTCGATTCTTTATATTGATTTCATTTATAAGATTTTACAAATTTTATCAGTATGGGAGTACTTAAAAGGTATTGGCTGTACCAGTTATATAAGGCCATGAGAAATCCAATCCAAATAACGTAAGGTCATATTTAGTTAATATTATATTTCTTTAACGATGTATTTGTATCAAGGAAAAACTTACGTGACTGCAACCCATGTCGCCAGCGACCGCCACCGGTCCGGCCTACTGGAGGCTGCTGTGGAGCACGTCCTAGCACTGGACCGGCCGCGTAAGTTTCTCCTGCATGCCACAGCTATGGTCAGCTCTGGACGGTTCTTGCTACGGCACCGTTCGGGGTACAACGATTGCCTCAGACAATGTCGTTCGCTTCTATTCGCTTCTAGCTATAACCATAACCTTTAGTTGACTCTATCTCATAGAAATTTTTTGTTATTAGGCCCATCGGCCCGAACTACAGAGCCGACTTCGACAACCGTTACTACCAGAATCATCTAGTCCAAGATCCAAGTTCAGGAGGAATAGACTACAGGCCAGCCTCCGTTTTGACAAGACCTTCTCCAGCGTCTTATGGTAACCAATCCCCCGATCAAAACCGTCCATGGCAACCTCAAAGTAGTTATGGTGGTCCCTTGACACCTGAGCACTTCAGGCCTCTTCCAAAGCCTAGTTATTCCACATCAGGGACAGACAGTGGTAGGCCGAATCCAAACTACGGTAGACCAAATCCAGACTATGGTAGACCAAACCCAGACTACGGGAGACCAAATCCAGACTATGGAAGACCAAATCCAGACTATGGAAGACCTGCTCCAGATTATGGAAGACCCGCACCGGATTATGGAAGTCAGAATCCAGATTATGGGAGACCCGACATTTCCAAGCCTAGTCCTGGAAATTATGGCAGACCAAGCACAGCTTACAATCCACCACCTCCCCCTCCTGACTACGGTAGACCTACGACGGTTATGAAACCAAGTCCAGGTGACTATGGCCGCCCCGCTCCCGATTACAACCAGCTGCCACCAGTTGCCCCAGACTACGGAAGACCACAACCACCAGACTACGGTCAGCAAGGAGGTTATGGTAGGCCGGCTACAGATTACGGTAGACCCCCTACAGACTACAGACCACAACCAGACTATGGAAGGCCTGTGGTAGATTATGGCAGACCCCAACCAGACTACGGAAGACCATCTCCAGATTATGGAAGACCAGGTCCTGACTTTAGCAGGCCTCCTATTGACTATGGACGGCCTGGATGCGCCACCTGCAGACCAGACCCGGATAGGCCTTCACTAGGTCAAGCAGGAAGTTATCCGAGACCCAGTAATGAGGATAGTTATGATGGATATGGTTCCAGCGGAGGATACAAACCATCAGGTGGCCACAACGCGTATGGTGGAGGTTCTGGAAGTTATCCAGCTGTGTCTGGAGGAGGCGATTATGGTGTTGGAAGACCGGACGACCCCAGGAGGGACGAGCATGGAGATAAATCACATTTGGACAGGTACCCAGGCCATACAGGTGTCGGAGCCACCTTCGAATTCGATAGCGACAGAAAACAAGGTAAGAACCATACAGCATAATTAGGTTGTTATTAGATATTATGTAGATAATGAATTATTATAAACCAGAGCATTGTGCTAGCTAATTATTTAATTAGGATGAGGCTCACAGAAAATATTACCATTAATAATGTTACTTACGTCTTAGAGCAGACTAATTTCTATTCTTGTGGGCTATATCAAACTATTATTGCGAAGTAATCATTTCATATTATTTTTATATTACTACTGCTTTGATTAAGTCAAAGCTTTCGAATTCTGTTCGCTCAAAATGGATGAACAAATCCCTAAATTCTTTTCAAAGGAGGTTGGGCCTAAATTTCCATAAATGTGACCCACTTGATGTTGTCAGGTAACTCGCAACAACAGATATACAGTTCGGCTTTTATGAATTATGATTTACCTTATGCAGTAGGAAAGATTGTCTAAATTGCAGAAAAAGCATTAACAACTACTTCATCTGTGATGTAAATCAGATATATTTGGTCTTTTCAGCATTGATCCTTTAGATTAATTAGGGTAGTTGACAGTTCATAAACGAACAAATATATTATATTATCTATAAGTTAAACGTTTGTGAGCACAAAAACTGAAAAAAAAGGATAGGGTGAGATAAATGATCAACTCAGTTATTCATCTCAAAGACTGATTTTTTATTTTTTTTCTTACCTCCTATTTATTTATTTATTAAAGACTATTACAATTATATATAGGACTTAAAAACTAAGAATTATATATAAACTATATACATTTTATCTTGGGTTGATTTTTTAATATGTTCGGTACCTCTATATTTACATCTTCAATCAGCTGATCTGCTCGATCACCTGACATCAGAATAACAGTTGACTAAGGCCCCCTCCCTCCTAACTCCCCCCTCCCAACCAGTTTACGAACAATCCTCCATTTCTTTTATGTCTTCTGGGCCCTGTTTCATAATGAATGCTACTAGTATTAGTTCATAGTACAAGTGTAGAAACTAGTGTGGTGATAATATTAATACTTATTATTTTTGACATTACAGGAATTAAAAATACTAAAGTACAAGTCACTGTTGCACAAGTCAGTGTAATTGAATTAAGATAAATCTACAAGAATAATAGTATTAGTTTGTACTTTACTATGAAACAGGGCCCAGGGCCCTTTCTTCTGCCAAACTCTCGTTATTCGAAGATTCTTCCCTATCATCTTCTTCCACTTCATCCTGGTCTTCCTCTCTAGGCGTCCATCCGCGCAGAACCTGTCTCATGACACCAGATGGTTCCCTATTTTCATGTTCCACGGCGTTCGTGGTTATGGCAATAATAGGGGTGAGGATTATCTTTCTACCTTTCTTGAGTAGGTTGGAACGTGATACCTCGACATTTCTTGTACAAACCAAGTCCCTAACAACCTCCGAATTCCTTTTATGTCACTAGGTACCACCATTTTCTTAACCGCGTCTGGTTTAACTCCCTCCCTAGAAA
Source organism: Halyomorpha halys (assembly GCF_000696795.3). NCBI lineage: Eukaryota > Metazoa > Arthropoda > Insecta > Hemiptera > Pentatomidae > Halyomorpha > Halyomorpha halys. The sequence goes on along the minus strand of NW_027111978.1, from coordinate 387,043 downwards.
TCGTGTGAAGCAAAAATTGTATTTCCTCCTGCCCCAGTGCCGCCTTTTTCTCCGACATTTTGAGCCCAAAATTCTTTGGAACACACTATTTAAGTGTCGCACGTGTGTCGACCTCGTTCTTACTGAACACAAGGTCATCCATGTAGATTTGAAGACGGATTCGTCAATTCTTCTCAGAAACTCGTCCATCAGGCGCTGAAAGGTTATGGGGCGTTTTTGAGACCAAGCGGCATCTTTGTAAACTCATAGTAACCCCTTTCAAAAATAAATCCCGTCATATATTGACCATTAGTGTGCATTTTAATTTGGTAAAACTCAGCCTTCAAGTCCAATCTGCTTAATACCGTCGCCCCGCTTAGTCTGTCCAAAATGTCTTTGAATCTGGGGATTGGATATTTCTCATCTATCGTATTTTCATTCAGCTTCCGGTAGTCTATCACGACCCTATACTTCTCGGTATTTTCGACTGGCGTCTTTTTCACCGCCCGGAGACGTACTGTCAATAATGATTCCCTAACGTTTTAAACTTTCGAGTTACTTCCGGATGTGGGAACGTAGAGCCTGTGGGTATCTCCTCTCTTTTACGTACGTCACCCTGTCCTGGGATCGGGTCCCACAATTACTTTATAATTCCTCGGTATGGTTTTTTACGATATGTACTTTCAAGACGCCCTTAGGTAAACCTATTTCTGCCTTCCCCTTTACCTCACAAGGGCCACCCACCCAGAGTGATTAATCTACACTGACATACCTGCATCCGGTGTGTTCTCTCTTCACTACACTACTTCACAACTTCTGGACACATGATAGTACTGGAACTATCGGTGTCCAACAGACATCTCACTCCTGCTATCTCTGTTATATACCAACCGCCGTGTTTTCCTTTCATATGGTGATTATCCAACGTGCGGTAGCCCCTCTGTGGATACGCTTCTAAGAACTCTGCTCCTGTTCGTCCCACCGTCCTCCTCCAAATGCCATCTTTAATCTTTCCTTGATAACTCTCCAAGGGGTTTCTTCGTCTGCCTGAATCTGATTGAGGATGCTTCTCTTCACTCTGCAGACGACCGCTGTTTTTAGTGCCTCCGCATCTTCGCTATCGACTAGATTTTTGATAGACCGCTTCAATTCGGGTTATTAGTAGTTCACCCCTTTTTATGAAGTGACTCAATCATCCTATTTCTCCGGTAAACCTTTCGAGGTCAGAAACGGCCTTCCTCCAGTCTTGGGCGGTTGCCGTACCTACTGTAATCCACTCTAGTGCCGTGGCGTGCGCTTCCGCAAATGAGACTTCTGGTAGTGAAGGACTACGTACCTCCCACAGAGCGCGTTCAGGACCCCGTTTTGATTTAAAGCTTTCAGGTTCAAAACCGCATGTTTAACGATCTCCCCATTATTTACAAAAAAATTAGAGAGAGAAAAGATTCTTCTTTAAAAGAAAAATTACTCTGGTATTTAAAAGTCCCGGGTTTCGGTACCATTTAAACGTTTGTGAGCACAAAAACTGAAAAAAAGGAAAGAGAGAGAGAAATGATCAATTCCGTTGTATCCCAAAGACTGATCTTTTATCACAAACAGCTGACTAAGGCTGTAACTTATATTTAATTTGAATAAACCAGACATTTGAAAAATACTTTTGTTGCAAACACTCCAGTATAAACTTGAAATCAAAGTTCATGGAATAGAAATGAGGCCATTGTAGCTGAGTACATTCCAATAGTACAGCAGTACAGCAGAACTCTCAATTCCAATAGTACAGCAGTACAGCAGAACTCTCAATTCCAATAGTACAGCAGTACAGCAGA
>NW_027111978.1:326592-385163 GCF_000696795.3 Halyomorpha halys | reverse complement strand
CAGAACTCTCAATTCCAATAGTACAGCAGTACAGCAGAACTCTCAATTCCAATAGTACAGCAGTACAGCAGAACTCTCAATTCCAATAGTACAGCTGTACTGCTGTACTATTGGAATTGAGAGTAGAGAAGGAATTGCAGAACTATCAATTCGGCATTGGGATTCGAATAAAACTTGAAAAAATAGTTACCAGCTTTCTAGATAAAATATAAGTTATCAAATAATAAATGAAGATAGCAAATCACGTCCTTCAATAAAAATCGGAAATTAATTGGATAAGATATAGTTAATTAATTAGTTTATTAGAAAAGGAAAAAAAATAAATAGTAGAAAATAACAGGATAGATAAGTAGAATCATCTATCACTTATATTATTTTGATTCTCATACTAATTCATAGACTCCTGCCTACCTACAATCTTCGAGAAAGCAGAGAGCGGGCTTGACAACGCACCATCCTTAGCCATTTGTAGAAAATTGGAGGATTTTGGTAATTTATTATATTTATTATTGATAGTTTCTTCGGATTTTAAACTAATGATAAAAGTTCTATACTTTTGTTTATAAACTATGTTAGGAAGTAACAATCTTGTAGACTAGATTAAATTATTTAGAATTACTCCTGAATGGATTAGGAATGTTTAAAACTGAAACGCTTAGAAATACCAACCAGACAAAAAAAACAGAATGCCGGAACGAGGAAAACGAATTTGAAAAACATTGGCTGATAAACAAGACCCATCCATGCCACATAATAGGGAATAATTTTGCGTACCCAATTTTTTACATAATGGTTTTCAAATTTTTAATTTTTACGGATCGATTAAATGGAAGGTATAAAGCCATTAATGCTAGAACTTTAAGTAAACTAGAGAAAGAAATACTTTATTCATTCATGCTGCCAAATACACAGCACATTAGTTTGCTACATTACACAGCATACTGATCAATCCGTGATCGGACATATATAAATTACATATTTTTATATGATATAATATAATAGAAAGATAACATTTTTTGGTGTGCATGTGGTGGTGTATGATTCCCAGGGAGTCAAGTATTATATTCTCTGTCATCCTAGCCACGTCCTGGACATCGACCCCGAGCTCCTCCATGAAGCTCCTAGTTGTGCTGGGAATCGTTCCACGGGCTCCGAACCAGAGGCCTCTCACATGGAAGTCTCGTTCTCCTGAGCCCTCACGGAACTTAATCATAAAAATAATAAATAATCATAAAAAATAATGGCAATTTAAATTAAATTAATTTCCAAACAGTTCAGAAGTTTTCAAAATATTGCCTTAACTAAATGTCATTTATTAGCTTACACGTTCTGCAACAAATAAGTCCATTGAAAGATTTGAAAAGCCTAACAACATTTTATTTTAGTATTACACTTTTTTTTTTTATTAATGAATAAAAAAGGCAGGAAAGCAAGTAAAGCATAGTCTTTACTTGGATGGGTGACCGCCCGAAATGGGGAGAAAAGCCAAAATTCTCAAAGCCAGCCGGGTGTTTGGTCCATAGACGCTCTACTTCGGGGATAAAATATAGGTCCATGTGCGCCTAATGGACGTGAATAGGTGAAAAATCCAAGGATCTAGACCGATTTATCTCTCTACTTGAACCTGTTGGAAAGGACACTGGCGAATTGGCTCCAAAGGGACAGGTTATAGATCTGCCTCTACACTATGGAAACCACGCCTTCCTAGCAACGTGTTATTTGATTAACCCTTCCAGGGTATCTGTGCTCCCACAAGCAATAATGTCCATACAAATACCTCATCGCGCGGCAACAGATCTTGATGGTGACAACTATATGTATAATTTGTTAAAGAAATATCCCTTTAACAAATTATGCATAAAATAGTTCTTCGAAAGGTATTTATTGTATGAAAAAGTTTTGAACCATTCAGAAGCTCAATAAATACTTATTAAACCTCCGTTATTCATTCAAATAGTCAGATATCATTATATCCCAAGGTTTTCTCGGGCCATTTTGATAATTCTGTAATGGAAGTGTCCCATGTTGCTGCAAATCAAGGTTTCATTGGTGCCGATAGCACTACAACCGGTGTGAGTGGCCAATCACTGTACGTGCCCAATCACTGTGGCCTTTCATACGTATAGTCTAACCCTCAATGATCATTGGAATGAGGTTACCATGGGGTCCTATAAACCATAAATCATTACTAGAACTATAGTACCAGCCTACCGGTAGTGACAGGGTTGGATAGCAACTAATTAATATTATTAGCAACTAATTCATATTAGCAAGGTTAACTCGTAAAAAGTTACTATCAGAAACATCATATCTGACAAATACCTGTGATTGTCAAGGGTCCGCGTATCTTTCCCTAAACAGATTCCTAATTTCAACGAAGTATGAAGGTTCTTACGACTTAATATAACGCTTAAGACCGAAATAAACCTAAAACCTAAAAATGTTTAATCTAAAACACAAACATGATTGAAAACCTTTCTTTAATAAAGTTATGAATTAAAAATTTAAAAAACGAATTTTCAACATGAACAAATTCTTTCTAATCTAGTCCGGTTGGTGCTAGAAATAATAAATAAATAAGTCATGATATCGTAAGATAATTTTTTCTGAGGTCTGAAAAATAACATTCATACTTTTTTTAGAGAGATATTATGCATTAAAGTACGTATACATCATAATTTGTTTCAAGTACATTCACATCCAATAAACTACAGATTCGAAAATAGATCTAAAAAAGCCAAATTGTATCGATTTAATACCATAGATTAAGCCATTTTGAAAATTCGCCTGTCATACTATTTACCAGCTTCAAATATGTAATATTAATTTCGTAAGCCTTTCCGTTTTTCAGCAATGCTGTTCATACATACACACTATTTTGCGAGACCTGGTTATTTTAACTCAGAGGACCTCAAGACGCGTTTTTACTTCAAAAACTAGGATTCGAAATTTCGCTCGATTCAATTATCTCCTTATTAGTCATGTATAGGTAAGTGAAAGTAAAAATACCTAAACGTGAAGAGGAAGGACGAATAAGGAATCGAGATATTTGTATAATTATGAATGCATTATGAAGATGCCAGACAATGGATTATTATAAATAATAGTTAAGTGTTTCAATAACACATAATGGTAATGTACCATCTTTTTTTTACAGAAAAATATAAAAAAATTTCAGAAGAAGACGAATCGCTAGCTGATGATCCTGAAACAGTTTCGCATTTAATGACTGAAATGTTGCAACATGCGATAAAGTATAGTAATACTGAAGTTAAACCAGTGAATAATTCCTCAGGTAGTAGTCACGGTTTAGGAAAATAACATTCATACTCTTTTCAGAGGGAAATCATCCAGTAATTTTAATGACGTTAGAAGGTCTTTAGGAATTAGCTTTGGAAAGGCAGATCTGAAAGCTGAGCTTATTCTAAACAGATTCAAATATAACTAAATTACTTATTTATCCAAATCCGATTTAGATTTTTAAAAAAGGGAACTATTTGCCACAATCCAGAAAATATCGCCGTTTCGTTGTTTTAAAATATCACAAATCTTTAGCTCCATTCCTCGAGAACGAATTGCAACTCCTTTATCCAAATAGCTACTCAGATATCCTCAAGAGGCCAACATGTTCGTATTGCTGGTAATTTTTTTTTTTTTTTTGAGTAGCCTCCAATAGACTATTCAAGAAAAGGATTTTCTTTTTGTATACTGCTCAGGAACCTTCATAAATTTATCTCTTTCTTTGAGGAGAGTATTGAGAAGTTTATGACACGTAAAGAGAGTACAATAGAACCGCTGCTAACCGGTCATGTTTTAAGTCCTTCGGAAAACATATAAGATAACAGAGAAAAGGAAGACTATAGATATCCTAGTCATGAAAAACGAAGAAATTGCTTTGGGAAATTCTGTAAATATTGTAATAATTTAAGTACTTCGTCTTTATCTATGTTTTTAAAATGCATAATAACATTTTTAAGTTCATATTAATACGTCAAAGATCTGTTATTTCACATTTCTATTAATATTTTAAATACTAACACCTCGGATTAACCGACTAAAACGGGAACAAGCCAGGACCCAAGTCCCGAGTTGGCCGGTTAATAGAGGTTTTACTGTACAACAGTGATTGTAGAATATTTTAATTAGCACATAGGTAAATTATATTAAAAACTGTTTTGATATACTTCAACGCATAGATCATTTGATGTTTTTATAGTTGACAATTACTTTAGAAATATTCACCAAACATCTTCAATAATAATATCAAATAATGTTAACTCATAAAGAAAAAAAAATACTGTGAGACATATTATAATTAGGTTGAAATATATTTTTTTATAATTTTTTAAGCCAAAAAAATTAGCAAATCAATGAAGCAACATTATTTTTAATTATATACTAGAAATAAGAAAAAACGGAAAATCACACAAAAATGTCTTTTCCTATGGACCTTCACTAGTAATTTATTCAAGAGTTTAAACCCCGTTCCGACAGATTGACACTATCTTGGATTCACACCCGATGAGGACCAAAGCCTCGGGTATCGGCTAACTAATTGACGATAAGCTGTGGGTACAAGAGAATGGAAACTGTTCTTACCGGAGGACAAGATCCATGGATCAGGTTGCTCAATATCCTGTGAGTGTCAAGGGCCCGACTATCCCTCCTCTGAATGAATCTGAATTTTAATGACGTTAGAAAATCCTTAGGACTTAGCTTTGGAAAACCCGATGTGAAAGCTGAACTAATTCTAAACAAGTTCAAATATAACTAAATTACTAATTCTTCCAAATCTGATTTCCGAAACATATGATTTTGATTTAAAAAACAAGGAACTCTTTTCCACCAACCAGAAAATATCGCCGTCAAATCAGCTGATTTAAAATGATATCACAAATCTTTGGCTGCATTTCTTCAGGCCGAATAGCAACTCCTTTATCCAAATAGCTACTCAGTTATCCTCAAGAGGTCAAATGACAACAGCACCTACTCTAATCCCTAGTCATGTTTTTATCACAGGAAAGTTTGAAAGAAATATAGGAATAAATATTTTCGTACCCTCCTTTTATTTGATTTATGATTATTGAATTATCCTATTCGGCTGTATCTTATATTAAGTGTAGGAAAGAGGAAAAAACCACACCTTTTGATGTAGTAAAAGATAAAGAAGTTTTTCTGCCACATTTTTCAGGTTTCATAAATATTTAGAGTATTAAGAGGCTAAGTACCGTTTTTATACCATCATATCGTTGTTATCAACAATTCGTCTAAAATTGCAAGTAATCATATGAGAAAGTTGATAGTGTCATATCACATATCCGGAAGAGTAAATGGTATCAGTGTTTTTTTTTTTAAATTGTTTATTTTTTCTGTCTTTTGTAATTTCCATGCAAATATGGGAGTAAAATGGTTGTTCCTATCTGATCATCGCCAGGAGTTGACTAAAAGAACTTTAAAAATTACCAAAAGCCAAGACGATAAAAATGATTCTTTTCAGAATTCTTCTATTCCCATTAGAGGAACGGGTTTGAGATTTTTCCCACCTCAGTATGGTTGACACGTCACTCAACTAGTGATTCAGACGATCCACTATTTTCTGAATCACAGAGCAACAGAGGATCTTTTAATCATAGTACAAGAGCCGGGAAGAAAAAAGGCAGTTATCTCACCCCAATTTTTGATTGCTTCAATAAAAACTATGTATAATTACTAGTCAGAACTGACGAGTCTGCCAAGTATAGGTAGGGGATTAAAAAATGGCGGCTGTTTCAAAACTTTAAAAACCATTGATTTTTCATTCGGAGCCCTATATCTTAAAAAGTACCAACAACACTAGAAAATCTAAAAGAACATTATTTAAAGCAGAGTAAATGTTCTCAAATATTAGCCCTAAAAGAGCTATTTACGTCCAATAGTTCTCGAGATATAGGTTTTTAAATAGCAAAATTTCTTAAAAATCTACTGAAAGATTAGTAGTTAGTTAATTTATATTGAGAAATCTATATCTCAGGAACAATGTAACGTACAGATGTCTATTAAAGCTAGTTTAATGGACTATAAAGAAGTTTTTCACCTTTACCTTCGTAGGAATAGTAGGTTTCATGATATTTGCTCAAATAAATTGATTTATAGTTGTTCGGACAATAAATTTGATTTATGAAAAACTTTATTTCAGAAACCATTGGACGTACTGATGCCTGCCAGCGCACAAATTAAAGCTAGTCAAATTTACTACAAAATAGTTAATAATGATTATCTTTGTAGAAGTAGTAGTTTTTATGATATTTGACAAAAATGGAGTTAATTTTTTGAAAAAATGTATCTCCCGATCCATAAACGCACATATGTCTGCCAACACTCAAAATAAAGGAAATTTAACTTACTACAAAGTAGTTTATGACACTTATCTTCGTATGGGTAGTAGTTTTTATGATATTCACACATGAATATGAATTTGGCAAATGAAAATTTGTCCGAACAACTATAAATCAATTTATTTTAGCTAATTTCATGTAAATTATTACTCCTACGTAGATAAACATCATAAACTATATTATTGCTCATTAAACTAGCTTTAATTTGAGTGGTAATAGACATCTGTACGTCGAATGGTTTTTGAGACATACATTTTTCAAAATAAATTCACTGACTACTGATCTTTCAGTACGTCCCATACAACATTTTTATGAAATGTTTCTTTTTAAAAAGCAATATCTCGAAAACTATTTAACGTAAATAACTCTATTAGGGCTCTATATTTTAACAAATTTATTCTTCTTTAAATGACATTATCTTAGGTTTTCTTGTGTTGTTGCTACTTTTTAAGATATAGAGCTCAAAATGAAAAATTAGTTTTTTTTATCGCTTTGAAACAGCCGCCATGTTTTATTCCTCCTACCTATACTTGGCAGACTCATCAGTTTTGACTATTATTTATACATATTTTCATTAAAGTAATCAAAAATTGGGGTGAGATAACTGCCTTTTTTCCCCTCTTGGCCTCGTGTACTATCAGTTCTTGTGCGAATCGTCCATCTCTAGATCTATAGTGGTACTGTGTGGTTATTGTATGAACACTTTATTCTCATGACAGTTAACGCCATAAGTCAATACGTAATTAAGACAAGTATAAAAAAAAGAAGAGTTAATATTTTATTATTCCTGGTACTGAAACGTCAGTATAATAACGCAAGGGTTATAAAAATAAAACATTTCAGTAACCTAGGATTATCATTAACTACGTTATGCATTCTGATTGAATATTAGACTATATGATTTTCAGAACTGTATTTCCACAAGTTTATTTTTCTTTTTTGTTATTTTATAAATGGATAGATAAGAGAAATTTAATTAATTTTTACATGTCCATTTTGGTGGAAGGGTGTGATATGTTCAGATTTTCAATTATGATAAAAGCCGCTGCTGGTACTTTTACGTTTCCTTTAATGTCACCCATGAAGTAATTATTTTAATTTTCAAGTTGTAAAAATATTGTCTTTGATATTTCTCTTGAAGATTTTCAATCCGGAAAGTGGTTTTAAAACTATGAATTTTTTTTCTTTGTACCGCCGTGCCAAGGTATGCTGTTTATGAAATAAATCTACTTAATCTTTAAAAATCGTTAGTCCAAAAATTTAAAGATACATTATATATGGAGGCTGAGTGCACTCTAATTCTAATTCAAATACTCAACTAATTCTCGTAGGACTAAGCGTGCAAGTTTTAATGGGTTCAGGGAATCAAACCTAAGTCAGCAGTGGTTCATGTAACTTAATTATAAACAATAGTTGAGTCTTTTGACAAGACATAATGGTGAAGGAACATTTTTTTTTTTCAGAATATTATAACAAATTTTCAGAAGACGAAGAAGAAGACGTGTTTTCAGATGATCCTGGAACTATTTCACAATTAATGAATGAATTATTGCAGCAAGCAATTGAGTATAGCAATGCGGAAGTTAAACCAGCACAGTGTGACGAAAAAATTAAGTGCTAAAACAATTGTTTATGTTTTAAATAAATTTTCAACTAAGAATTAATCTTTTCTTTATTATAAAATTCGGATGCATCAGTAGACTAGCGACTAGTTAATTACTCTTAATTAATTAATTGATCCGTTTATATCTTATCGTTAGAAAATCTCGTAATTTTTTTCATACCCCATATTTCATTGATTGAAGACCTGATTGGTTGAAGGTGTAATATATTTCAAATAAGTACGTCTTTCTACATAGTACATTGCTTAATTATTTCAAAAACCTTAAGTTGTTGTAGTTTTAAGAAGTTAAAAATTAAATTTTCCACGCCAAAATGTGAACGAATAAACATTAAATTGAATTTTTCACAAACCCAAGTGTTTCACAAACACCATCAACTCTTCTTAACATCTTTCGAATATATATAACCGTATAAAATGGAGATTATGAATCAAAAACATATCTTTTTATATATGTATTTTAACGTTTAAATGAAAACACTTCCAAAGGATTTCTTTACGAAAACAACTCAGAAAATTTTAAAAAGTGATTTTTATTTTATGTCTTTAAAAGAAGTCATTTCTGAAAAATATGAAAAAAAAAATTAATAAAAACAATATTTTGGGATAAGAATTAGGATTAAATAATTTGAATTAAATAAAAAGACGGTTGACGTAAAATCTGTTGTTGATGAGTGTCTTCGAATTAACCACGGATTCAACATCAGCAAAAAATTTAAATTATCAATATAAATAATAAACAACAAATTCCTTGTTGACAAAATCTGACTTTTATGATTTAATTTAAGTAATTCACCAGAAGAAAATAATTTTGAAAATAGGAGCACGGCCCAAGATTCAATGACCTTATTAATGCACGCGCGGGCCGAAACACCTGCTCATTTTACCGTATATTTTCAGCTACAAGCCAAATTAAACTTAATAAACTTTTATAATATTCAATTTTTTTTTTACAGAGGTGATGAAAGAATCATATATATATATACAAAAGAAGAGTAATACATAGTTGTCTTATAGTTTGAAACCGGTTTTCATGCTGTAACACATCTTTAAACCATGGTAAGAACTTGGTTTGGAAAAAGAAAAACTGCCTCTTACGTGTTATCATGACTCATTAAAATGAGCTATTTTCAGGAAAAAAAAGTGCCGTATAGAAACAAATTTGTTACCAAAAATTAGAGGATAAACATTTTTTTTTAAGAATGTTTATATCAATTGTTTATTACCTTTTTTTTTTAAATGCAATATTTTAAACTCATTTATTTAACAATTAATATTTAATAATACTTTATTTATATCAATTATTTACAACGAACAAAGAAAACAATAGTAATGCGTTCTTTCCATCATAGCTATAGATATATCAAAAATTGGAAAAAACCTATTAATTTCCAATATTAAGAAGAAGTTCAAACTAACTTTATTTTGAATTTCTATCATATTTGTTCTGGTTTTGTGAATAACCGAAGAAATAATGATATAAAGTATAAGTTGGTTTTAATTTTTAAAAATCAATTATGAAATGTGCAAGAATTAATTTGTTACTGAAGAAAAAAAAAACTCTTTTTCTCCTTCTGGGTTATTTAGTAGCCGTTTTATTTCAACATTTCTTTTTTTTTATTTAAATCACATTACTAAAATAATTTATTATTGATAATTTTGCATTTTACATAACTTTCTTTATTATTGTTTTATCTAACAATAATCAACAACATAAATGTCAAGAAGATGAATTTTGGCTTCACAAGATACTCAATAGGCTTTAAATGTATATACAGTGATAACTCTTGAAGAAGGACGGGCAGTCCGAAACGTTGGAAGGAATATTTTATTAATGTAAAATGAATAAAAAAGAGGGTTGAGGTAAGAAGATTATTAAAAGTTTTTCCTACTTTTTTTCAACTGACAATCATTGAACCCGCTCAGCAAAGATAGCTCTGTGAATCAGGAGCGAACCATTTGTCTCTGAACTTAAATGTTCTTGGTGCTACCAATGTTAAACTGGTTTATAATAATACTTTAAACGATAAAATCAATTTATATTGTATTTTCTTGGAGTTGAGGTATTGAAGTTTTAGTGAGAAGTTTCCCTTCCAAAAGAAACCTTTTTAATACCAAAGCTGAAGACTTTCCATTACGACTAACAAATTATATTTCATGAGTAAAGTTTATGCTTTATTTTACAAGACAGTTATGCAAGTATTCTTCATAATTTTTGCAGGAACATATTATTACGACAGCAGACCAACGACCTCAAGACCAACGACAACAACAGATAATCACTCGACAACGCAGAATTCCAAGACGACATAAAGTAGCCGTGGCAGAAACCGAAGCAGATGCTACCAAAGACTAAGCCTCGATCTCTACGAGTATTAGATAGTGTTTATTTTGTATTATTATTATTTTTTTTTTTTGTCTTTTGGACACGAATTGTATTATACTTTTGATATAAACGTATTTTTTTTTTAATTGCGTAGTTTTATTTATTATTTTAGTTTTAAAACAACCAAATTTGAAGCCAAACTAAATTAAATTTAAATAATATATATTACATACATAGTGGTTTAATTAGTAGAAACTTCATTTCTGGATATATTTTCTTTCTTTTTTATGAAATAAAAAATAAGACACATGTAATAAAAGAAACATAAAGTACACCCATATTCCCAAACCACTAATTTAGTACAATTGTGTCGAGGGAAATAAAAATTTACTGAGAGACAGTAATGAATTCCAAACAAGCCTGAACCCAATAAATGCAAATGACAACAAGCCCAGGATTAATGTCTCCTAAATCCAAAGTAATTTAAATTAAATCTAATCCTATCCTCTCTCCCTTTTTTTAAGGTAATATTTAGCTGCCCAAAGGTAAATAAAACTATATCAAATAATAATTATTTTGTTATAATCATACAATGTATTCAATGCAAGGTTAGAAAAATCAACATGTGCTAAAATGGTTTGGTTGGGCGTAAAACTGATTAGCTATTTTATACCATAACCTCAACTAAATCTGTTGTGTTGTTAACAATGTTAACACAATTTTTGTTTGTCGATACTGCAATACACTTAAATTTCCAAGTCCAATAAATGTAATTAAGCACATTTCTACTAGTTAGTGGAGTTGGTTACCGAGAGCGGATGTTTGCAATAAGAAGAAAAATAATTATTATTAAAATTATTTCTTAAATGAAATAATTATTGACTATTACGTCTTCCGTGTGCACTGCGCTTAAGCGGAAATCAGATGGTACCTTAAAAATATAATCGTAAAAATGAATACGTAATTAGCAAAGCTAATATAATACAGCAAGTAAATAAATAAAGATAAGTAAAAAAAAAAAAGATAAATAATTCTATCCAGAGCTATAATAGGGTTAAATGTAGCAAGTTAAATAAGTATTGCTACATCAGCCCCGAGCGTTCTGAAGGAGAACTCCGGCTCCCTCTTGCAAGAAGTTGTAAATTCCGACATGTTAAGTTTGACTTTTATTTCGAGCATGGACATAGGTATAAATCTTGACCTCCCTTCTTTGTACTTTGCTTAAAAAAAGGTCGGTAACCTGTAATGTAGTCCTCTCCTTCCTGTCCCGGATAGGATATATGAGGTTAAAATACTCAAGGAACAACAATTTAACTTATCCAACATCTTAATATAAGTAAGTAGAAATCCAAGCCAATAAGGGAGTACTACTTAATATTTATTAGTTATCTGTAAAGTAGTAAATTTACAAAAAAAATATGTTATTTATTGAAATTTATAAAGATTTAAAAAAAATACAATAAGTAAATATGAGGAATGTTTGAAATACTTGATCATCTTGGAAGGAACCACCCAATGATAGTACTTCAAACATAATTTAAATTAGAAGGTCCCGCGGCCCTCTTCTTTTCAGACACCTCTGAGGATTGTTAAGGATGAGAGATTAAGAACTAATGGATTAGGATGAGTAAGGAGTTTGGAATGAAAGGTCGCATATCTATTTCGGGCCAAATCTGCAACGAATTTTTTAAATTACAAAATTAAAAAAAAAAGTTTTTTATACCTGCATGAATACTTGATAAGTATGGAAACAGTTAATCAGTATACTTCATTACTATGGAAACAGTAGATCAGTAAATACCGAAAAAAACATCCAACAAATAAATAATTACAAAAAAGCTAACTAGTTAAATTTATTAAACAAGTTTAAAATGCTTGACATTTTCGAGAAAAAAAAAGAAATATAATTCATACAATCAGTCTTATAATTGACAACCAAAATACATTCTTTTGTACAAAATTTTAGTCCTAGAGTCCGATGGAAAAACATTTAGTCATTCCAACCCAATTTTTGATTACATTAATAAAACTAGGTATAGTTATTAGTCAAAATTCATAAAGTACAGTTAGGAGGAATAAAAAATGGCGGCTGTTACAAAAAAAAATTTCATTCAGAGCTCCATATCCTTAAAACTACCTACAACACTAGAAAACTTAATAGAACTGATTGACATCTGTTCGCCTGATGATACCAGAGATATAGTTTCCCAAATAAATTCTCTAACTACTGATTTTACCTCATTTCGTAATAGAATATTGCTTTTTAAAAAAAATAAATAAAACTGAGGAACTATTTAACGTAAATAGCAATATTAGGACTCTTATTTTTTAAAAATGTATTCTACTTTAAATGATATTCTATTAGGCTTTTAAGAGTTGTAGGCAGTTTTAAGGATATGGAGCATCCAATTGAAAAATAATTTTTTTAATGTTTAGTAGCAGTAAGTAAGTAATTCCCCTAACTATGCTTGGCAGACTTTAAAAAATTGTATTTGTTATTATACAGTTTTCATTGAAGTAGTAAAAAATTAGGGTGAAAAAACTGACTTTTTCTGAACTTCGGCTCTTCGACTATTTGGGAAGTTTCGTCATTGTACACCTAAGGAAAATGCAAATTAATAATTTCATACACCACACTTAATTGTTGTAGGTTTACTATGTCATCCTTCAGGGGAGTGTAAAAATTGCTCGTCTTATCTTGGGTTTGTTGTTTGGTATGGACGTAATGTTTCTATACCAAAGGTTATACAAGGATACAAGGAGGTAAGCATCGAAGCTTAACCAGCGTGGTTTTGAAGATACCTAAAAATAACTTATGTGTTCCTTTATATATGTTCTTTTGAGTACGAGTAAGATCTCTCACACACACAAAGAGTCAATCCAAAATTGATACAACAAAAAATATGTTTTCTCCCATGTACAATTCTAATCAGGGGCCAGACATTAGGAATCCAGTGCCATTCCTGAAGTTCTATACCTTATCAACACTAACTGTATTCATTTTTTTTTATTCATACAATATACAATTGTTCATTTCAGGTCAGATACAGTCGTCTCTCAATAGTCAATAGTCACACAGTTTTTATAATTTTGCTTTTCATAAAATATACTTGATTATTTATGTTGACAGATAGTATTCATTTGTTTTTATTAATTTTTTTTATAATGGCATTTTAGAGTTTTTTTCTTATAGAGGGTTTTTACGCAAATGACCACAACTGAGAGGAGCCGAGACGGAAGGGAACTAACAGACGGCCCATCTGATAGTGCTTTCGTTCCCAGCCATTGTCTTCGACCTTGGCCATTAACATTCAAGGATCTGTGGCGTAAATCGTCCAGTCCGAGCTACACTTCGGATGGAAAATAACTACTTCATATATTATTTTCGGAACAAAATCTGAAAAATAATGAAATCCTTAAAAATACAGTATTCAGCCTACGAGAATCAGAGATATATTTTCCATTATCGAAACAATTTCCAGATGGGTACTGAATTATTGATAACTGAGTCTACTAACTAATCTACTAAGAAACTACTAAGTTTCTCAACAAGTTTTGATCAAATTAATAAAAGAGCTAAGTGTTCAGAAATTATAGAAAAAATGGAGAATTATACATTTAATGAATATCATAAATACAAAAACAATCTACACATTGTAGGTGTTTTTCTAAACCTCAAAATGTCGGAAGTTTTCAGAAGTTAAACAACAAATTCAGCCTAAAGTAGAAACAAGAAATCATTATACTCAACTTTTCTAAAAATCAAATTTTTTTATGTAGCATAACTTGTTCTTTCAGTGTGTCACTTATAGTGTCAAGTATGATCTTCAATACAAACATAAAAGAAAATCGCGATCAAAATTACTCTACTAAATAATTTATGTACGTTTTGAAGGTTGGATGTATTTATTTTCTGTTATTAGAAGAGGACCAAGAAGAATATGGTGGGAAGGTATCAAGGAAGCTTTTTATGACCACATGAAGGAGAAGAGCGTTGTAGATGAACGAAGAAGGAGAGGGATATATATTCTAGGCTACGACGAAGGAGGTTTAAGAACCAAAAAAAGTTTTCACTTGTGAGTTCAAAGAACTTTTTTGTTTCTAAAACTTAAACTTTTGGGGAGCAGGGTGGCTCAATGCGAAAGAGGCATTGTGCTCTTACTTCCAAGGACCCGGGTTCGACTCTGGTTCTGACAGATAATTATTTATCTCACAGCAGCCGTTAGTCAACCCTGTGGGTTCGGGAGCACTACTGGGTCTAACCAGCCTCAGAGTGTGAAAGTAGATATTCTTAATTGTGTAATACTTTCTTACATAGAACTGAACCCCTTCATGGATAGTAGCAGTACAGATTTTCATTTTTTCATTTCCCTAGGCCTATGAATAGAAACAAAAATATTGCTACATTATCAATTCATAAATATAATTGAAAATAGTAAAGAAATAAAATAAAATTCTAAATATAATACCTAAAAGCTTCCAAAGAAATTTTAGAAATATTTAGTAATTAATTCATCAGTAGCCGTCAGTCAACCCTGTAACCTTGTAGATGGGGGAGCACACCGGGGCCTACTCAACCTCAGAAAGTGTCCATTCTTAATTGCGGAAAAGTAGCAATTAAGCGTTATCATAAACGAATCACCTTATTGCATAACCATTGTTCAAGAAACAGTACTTCCTTACAACTTAAAACTTAGCATTAAACTACTATCACATAATAAAAGCATCCAACTTCGAGATTCACTCACAACTTTACTTTGGACAAAGTCGGTAGGCTTTGGAATCATGGTAGCGAAATACCAATGAAAACATCAATTTTGTTTGAAGTATACCAAAGTTCTTCATAATAAATCTCTCTATAAGAATCTATTAATTAGGTGATCTCAAAGTACTTCAAAAATAAACTAAAAGAGTGCGGTGATCTGCCACGTTCAAATAAAGTTCGGGATTGAAGACTTAGCAAAAGATATTGACAATTAGTGCAACTTTTTGGCAGGTCTATGTCCCACCAAAGAATTTCTAGGATTTAATTAATGAATTATGACAAATAAAGGAATTAAATACTCTAGGAAAAATTAGTTATAAATATTTTCTAATAAGTTAATTTCTACGTGTTAATGACAAAATAATGTTGCTGGAGATACGTTCTAGCTAATTTCTCCCGACTGGACTTAAAGCGACGGCCGTAAGCGAAGGCTACCAGACGAAGGACTAGGGCAGAAGGTAAATGAGACAGGATCAAAGGACACAGAGGGAGTATGCGGGAGTTGGCTTTTTATGCATAAACCGCCATCACTGGGCCAACACCTCTCCCCTTAGTACCTTTTTAGTCCTACCTCGTTCTTTTTATCTTCGTCTTCTTTCATTTTTTATCGTCTTCCCTTTCATATTCATAACCGTTTCGTCACTTCTGTATTTTATGCTTCTCACCGTAAATGTTACAACTTGACAATCTACAGACTATTTTCGGGTTTACGGGTGCTTAAAGCGTTGCCAACGAAGTACAAACCCAGGAATTGGTGTTTATGCTAGCACTTTATGAAGTTACAAACCCCCTCTACGTAAAAAAAAAAATCTCATTTGTACAAAGCATCCTCAACTATATCGAAATATTTCACTAACCTGTCAAAAAATAAAAAAAATACTCCTACCTAAACCCGATAATAACACAAAAAAATGAACAGGTGCATTCGTTATGAATTTGAAACCCTTGAATTAAGTAGAATATAGCTTATTAAACAAATAAAAGAAAAAGAGCTTCTCATCCCCCAACATAGCAATAATGTCAGTAATTATAATTTACCCATGATTATCTTATATTACTATATAGATAAATATTAAATCATAAACACCATAGGCACTAACGGATATGCCATAGAATTATGGTAGAGCTAGTGAATTCAGGTCCATGTAGTTGGAATCAAGTCCGCAGTCAGAATTACAATTCTTAGCCTTAATTCTTTAAAAATGAAGTTTACGTATTAGTGCTATTCAAAGAGTGAAAAGAGAAACGGGGTCAAGCAAATTAATGGATGTTTTTTAAAGGGATTAGACCTGGAGGAACCAGGTTTATCTGGAATTATGTGGCCGCCTATTCCGGATAAGATGTGGTATGATAAATAGGTATGTTTTATAAATATTGAAGACATTTATTAAATAAATAAATAAAAAGATTGTTCAACAGAAATTACTCCCTTCGTTTTAAATACATATACATCGATACTTTTCACGTTATGTATTACGCTAATCCACCAAAAAACCCACTGTTCAATTACAGTTCATGCTGTTATATGGAGTTGTGCCGTGAATAGTTTGCATAATTTGTGGAATTTAATTTTGTAAGTTGAAGAATTTGTTACGAACAGTGGTGCTGATAATTGGACTGAACAGATACGTCTGTATAGATTATAAAGGATTCCGGTAAGTGGACTTCGTATTCAGCTGGTTTGGTATTATTTTAGAGTATTTGGAGACATTTGGAATTGTTTTAGGACGTTGGTGGGTCCAGAGTTCATGGTTGTTTTTGGATTTGACAATTTTATTGTTTTGAGAAAATATATAGCCAAGGAGATTCACTCTGATAACGGAAGTATTAAATTTCGTTTTTGTGGAAAAGAAGTGGACAGTTTATAATCCAAAATATATTTTGAGAGTCGGATATTTGTCTCTGGATATAATTATGGAATGTAGGTTATGGCTAATTCTAATCTTCTGAACAAAACAGGTGATAGTCCTGATTCAGTACATAAGCTTAGAATGGGTCTCATTCGAAATGTTCCAGCCGCGATTTGGATTGTGGTGTAATGGACTGTACCCAGCTTAGCAAGCACTTGGGAACGAGCTGAGCCGTGGACGAATGAGGCGTCGTCTATTTTCGAGCATATTTATACCTCATAAAGTTTAAAAAGGCACACCAGGAAGTACGGCTTACTAAGCGAATAATAATTAGTTTTTTAGTGCAGTTATTTTTCAGAACAGAGATATTATGTCACCAAGTTAGTCTTCTATCGAACATTAGGCCTAAAAGAAAGTAGTTGGTAGTCGACTGTACACACATATATATTATGTATATTATTGAAGAAGATGGTTATTTACTCATTCCGACGTTTCGACCATTTCAGTTCGAAGTTTCAGGTCTTCATCAGGGATCTAAATATATATAAATAACTTACCGGACGAGAAATTAAAAAAATGGAAAAGGAAGGCCTTGCCCTACCGTAACTCCCCCCTACCAGTTTGTGAACAGTCTTCATAAACTCAAAAATATTATACAAAATCAAGACACACTTATGTACAAGAATGAAATGAAATAATAATAATACGACTTAATACGAACATCGTCACTGTAACTTGTCTGAAGCTGATAGCGAAACACTAAATAAATAAAAGAAATAAAAATATGACTTTTACTCCTGCCTTTCCAACTTAGAAAACTTGAGCTGTTCTATATGAACTGTTCTCCGTTTTTGGGGATCTTTGTCACTCTCTATCGTGACTAGGTTATGCTCTATTATTATAATCACCCTGAATGGTCCCTCATATCTTTGAAGTTCTTTACCCCTAGTAAACTACCGTGCCAATACCGATTTTCCCTACAATGTCCCGGACGCCTTCATAATGTTTCGCTACGCGTTTGGTCTTTTCCCTCGCACACCTTGTCCAACGTTTTTCTTAGTGCGATCTCATTTACCGATGATTTCTTCTCCATCTGTCACCGTATTTCTAATAATCGCGCTTTCCCCCCGAAGTCAGAATAGAATTTCGAAGGATGAGAACCCCGTTACCGTATGAACGGAGTGGTTGAAGGCCGCTATAGCTCGTATCATCGTCTCATCCGGCGCAAGGGCTTTATCCAACTGGTACACTCTCAAGTGATCGCTTAGCGTACTGTGAAGCCTCTCTATACCTCCTCTACCTTTCGGGTATCCTAGGGTGTTTAGATACCATCTTACCTTCAATGCCTTCATTTCTTCCCCTGACATTGGCGTTATCGAACTCTCGCCCAGCGTCGCACGATATTCTTTCCGGGATTCCATAAAACTGTAACCATAGCCGTAGCACTCCCAGCACGGCCTCCTCTGAACTCTCTCTAATCTGACACGCCATGGTGACTTTGCATAAGAGGTCGATCACTGTAACCTACTTATAACCTCTCCAAATAAAGGTGTCGACTTGCAACTCTACGAGAGGCGTGTCTGCGCTGAGTGTTCCTTCCTGCAGTGCCTTAGGTGGTTGTCGGTCATACTTAGTGCTGAGGCATACGTCGCAGTTCCCGATTATTTCTTGCGCATACCACTCCAGAAATATTTCCGTCGAAGGGCTAGGTAGGTTCCATTCAGTCCACGGTGATTGGTCTTCCCTTGATGGTACGCTAGAGTGTCCTCATTCATGGCCGCTGCCGGAATTACGTTCCCTTCACTGTCCACGTTAAACAACGCTGCGGCTCTTACTCTCGGGCTCATACCTTGAACTATTAATAGAAAAAAAAATAAAAGGTGTGACCCAAAAAAAAACTTTTACGAATCAGAAGTCCCGGGTTCCGGCACTCAGGACGAGAAACTAAACTAAAAAAAAGGAAAAGGAAAGCAGAAATCAAACGCACGCTTATATACTAGAATAATACTAACTTTATTTTCTCCGTAATTCTCCGTATATACAACATCGCTGTTTATTTACATGAGATTTGGGATTAGGGAAGTATACAGGCCTTGTCCTACTTATACATTTATAACTTATATATGTATTAGTGCATAACAACTCTCAAGTCAGCATTGGGGTACGAATCCAACTTCTGAAAATAGTAACCAATCTTAAGCCAGTAATCCACATGCTACCAACCAGAAAGGTGCAGAAACCTGCGTGAAAATGGAAACATAATCTCTTACAAAAAAAAGATGAAAACAAGAGATTACAAAGCTTCACAGAATAAATTGAAGATTTTTTCTGAAGAAAAAAAAACAGAAATCTAAAATAAGAAAGTATACACAAGGCAGGTGCTGTGTTGCTTCGTTTTCTTTTTCTTTTGGAAAAGGGAACAACCTACAACTCTTTATTACCTAAGAGCCAAGTTTTAACGTAGGCGGAAATGAGATAAAAATAAATTCAAGAGAGGAATCCTGTCAAAAGGAATCGAGCAGTTGTATCACACTTTACACCGATCGACCACATCACATAAATAAAATATATACTAAATTTAGATGAATATACTTTTTCAATATTAAGATCATTAAGAAAATTGAGGTTTTTTATGATCATTTTTATAGTATTGAACTCGAATGCTTTATTTGCGACAGAGAAATTAAAAAGCAATCCTAATTAATTAAACTAAGAAATTAAAATGGCAAATGATCCCTTACATTGAAGGGAATGTGATTTTCTTTTAAAGTTCTCTTAATAGATTTTCTTAATTAAGATAAACTAAATAATTTCTGTAGTATATTTATTAGATTACCATTAATCTGGTATATCAAGAAAATAGTCTGGATAACAGTTATAATGCAGACCCAAAAAATTAGAGAAAACTACTAACTGAAGAACGTTTCAATCTACATAAACGGCCTTCTCCAGGGCTCATAAAAAACAAGATGCAATAAAGAGGAAAATTGTAAATTTACGCGAAACGAAACAGCATAAATTGTAGGGACAAGAAATAAAATTAATATAAAAGAAATGAAGAGAAAACATGTTAAAGAATTGAAAATAATATAAGAAAAAAACTCACACAAAATCCAGAAATATAGTCAAATTACAAAGAGTAAGGTGAACATGCAAGAAAAAAAACAGAAGGAGATATGAACAAGTTTATATAAAAACAAAGAAGTAATTGAATACTAATCAAAAATTGAAATATTAATCATATAGAATAAAAAATAAAAGGAAATATACAAAAAATATATACATAATTTGATAATAAACGAATGAAATTTACTAATATAGAAATATTTCCCTTTTTTAATTTTTCTGATGCACACCCTTAGCCCTTCGGTCAAATATCTTATGGCTTTCTGCATAATCATAAACCTGGAAAGTATCTTATGGTTTCCTGCATAACCATAAACCTAGGGCCTAAGTCTCATAAGTCCTTCTAAACCTGGGTATTATCGGATAAAAATATTAATATAATTGCAAATTTTTAATATAAATCTAGGAATGATATTATTTAAAACTTTTAAAATATTTGTAAAAAGAAAAATATATCAGTAAAATTGCATTAAAATGAATGATCACTTAATAAAGAGAAAGAAATAATAAATTCTATTTATTTCATTGTTTTTATATATTCAATATTTAATAAATAATATCATTTATAAATCAAAAGTTGTATTATTATTATTAATATAATTATTGTTAAAGGATGAAGAGCATTTGCAAATAGGCAACATCATTAAATTCAATTAACTTCATATATTTTTTGTGTTAATTATTATTTGCTTTGAAGTTTAAATTATACTTGATTATACGAGTAAGTTAATTAAGCAGAGAAGTTAGTAAATAGCGATAACGAACTAGAAGCCATCAGATAGACATTCCTTCTTTTGCCTTTGCCACAGACGAAATTGAGCAGTAAAGCTCATTGTTACCCTAAGCATTGCCCGATCCTATCTCACTAACAATAGAGGGGATTCATTTTGCTACAATTCAGGCAGTATAATTAGTAAAATTAAACGGGCGATTCAAGTCTTGATGCTGATTGTATTGCTTCATGTAATGATTCCGCTAAAAATCTTTAGTTCCTATTTTAATGAAGCTTCGTGATAAAAGAGGGCTTATTAAAATAAAAGTACTCTAATTTTTTTATAGTTTAAAATCTTTTTGTAAAAGGTTATTGTTACTTTACTTTTACATTTTATTACAACCAACTAAAGGTTAGCTCGTTCATTTTAAACTCATTATCGGTACCGTTTTAAAAATAAATTTGTCTATTGCAAAGATTGGCTGACATACAGTTTTTATTTGCCAATTTTTTTGTTTTAAACCATCTTTTATAAAAGAAATATTATAATAGACTTGAGGAGCAAGTAAATTTCCATTACTTCATTTATTAGGTCGGTTGATAAATGTCCATTGGCATATTTATTTATTTTGGATTTGGAAAAAAACAATATTTTCATTTTTAAAATCGGAATACTTTTCTATTGGTAATTGTGCAGACTTCAATTTTGATTTTCTTCATCTTTCAGACTTATTTATTTACTTTATATATTTTACCATAACCTTTATCACGTACGTTTCAGATAGATAATGAAAATGGAGATTTTGTTTTCGAGACCGTTTCGGAAACTATCACATTCAAAAGTTAATATTTATTTTCTTTCTATCTTCACAATTGTTAATTAACTATTAAAGTTAATTGTATCAAAACGTTTAAAGCTGTAACATTTTCAAATTTTTTGTAGCACTTTTTCCGTTAAATATTTAATGGGTTATTTAATATCTTATCTCCATTCAAACATCTTTTTATTTAAAAAAAAAAAAAAATATTCACAGTTCATTACAATAAAATATACTAATTTCTTCTTTGAGAGTAGGTAAATTAAGTTAAAACACAACTTGAGATGGAATTACGTTAATAAATAACGCTAGTATGTTAAATATTTTAAGATAATTATCTAGAAGTAGAAAAGTCGTTTACAAAAAAAATAACGAATTGCAGACATATGAATGTGTGTGTTATTTAAAATGTCTTCCTGTAACATCGAACTTTTTAGTGCTTTATTATTAAAGCTATATATTACAAAATTGACGTGCAACTCTTCCAGGCAGTAGTAACAAATCTGAAGATGCCGTTGGAGGAACACCTTAAAAGAATATATAGAATACAATATTTCTATTTTTCAATCAATGATAAGGAAAACAGGCTAGAAAATTCTCAATTTCTTAGGATCCCTGCATTATTATTTCTCTTGCATGGTCCCTAGAATAGGAAAGGTGAAAGAACATCACCTTGAGGAACCCCACAGGGAGCAAGGGGCGGTTTTTGCCGGGGTCGGTGGTCGTTCAACTTCAGCCATTTCTCTTCCCATCCCCACCATTTATTTTACTTTTTTGACTCCAGGAAACGTCTTTGAATCTTACACACGAATTGTTACAGCTCTACTAATTTAAAATCAAACTTGGCTGACACGTTTCAATATTTCTTATGCAAACTGTTGTAAGAGAGCGAAATTTACGATTGTAGAAATGATTCTGAGAATTTCACAAAGTATTTCCTAAATTATCTTTACAGATAGTGACCTAATACTAAAGAGCAAGGTATTCGGTTCTTCCTTATTTTTATTTTCCCTTACCCATGTATGGAATATATAGTAAGGGGAAGTGTTGTGATCGTGTAAAATTTTGATATCTAATTTGCGATGGAAAACGGTTTTGAGGTCCTCCGAGTCCAAATAACCAAGTCTCACAAAATGGTCTTTGTGCGACAATCTAATAGGATCACATATTGTTATATTTCTTATATTTTATATTATATTTTATTAAACTTTATTTTTGATATTAACAAAGTTGGTATCTGATAGCCACTCGCACCTCGGGAAACCCTACGAAATTTTATAGCATCAGAATAAAAATATCAAAATAAAAATTTGTTGTTTGAAATTTTCGCTTTCCAGGGTGGTAACTGAAAGTTGTGTGATGTGGGCACCGCGCCAGAATTTTAAGCTAACAAAACAAATTAACCCATCCGACTCAAAATTCGAGTTTTACGTTTAATGATACATCAAATCAAATAATCAAAATTTAAAAAATCCGTCCAATACACCCGGCTTTTAATCCAGACTATTGAGGCCATTTTTGTATAGATGTGGCAAGAAAATTATAGATCAACCACAAGACAATTTACAGAATTCGACATTACCATTCACCACTTTGCTTCAAAATAATATAAATATAAACCTATGTAGCATTTATTATATTCTTTATTTTTATTTTATATTTTGTTTATATAAGAAATAAACTACAAAATCCCAAATCTGTCAAGAAGAAAATTATCCTTGGTCAAGTTGTATTTGAACACAAGTGTTTTAATTTTGCAACAAAGTGAAAAAAAAAAATTAAGAAAATATTATATAATTCATACTACGATATATTGCTACTAAAAACTATAATATTGATTTAAAATAAATCAGGACTGAAACGAATTGTGTTATACTACAAGAAAAAATTCACTTGTCTATCGTTGGCAATCGTGAATGGATCTCAAATTATAAAATAGAGTATAAAATATAAAGTTTTTTTTTTTTACTTTATCTATTTAATTCACAATTGTAAATATTATTTTATAATCAGCCAATGAGATGTGGTGAAAAAGGAACAAAGGCATGAAACATGAATGATGAGATCATCCAATAATACCTCTCCATTAAAACTGAAATTTAAAAATCAATTTATTTAATAAATTTAGTAAAATTATTTTGTCTTGTTTTTCTCATCCTTCTATTATTTTATTATCTCAAACAAAAATAAAAATATAGTACAAAAATAGGCCTGAAGGGCATTTTAAGGCAGGTTGTCGGATCCACTGTGTGCACGGGAGCATTGTGGTGCTTAGTTAACAAACAATTTTACACTCATAATGTTAACAATCTTCATGAATGTAAAATTGTTTGTTTGTATATTATGTATTAATTTTATGTTTGAGAGAAAGTGCTTAAATTAAAAAACAAATTTCTTTTGATCCTATTCTCTAATTATCTTTATTCTTCCCCAACGTTTTGGCCCTCAGGCAAGGATATTTTTAAAATTAATTTATCAGAGTGTTTAAATTTTTTATACTTGTAAAGATCGGTTTTTTGATAAAAGTGTGATGATAAATTTTTTTTTCTTACCTCCTAAAACAAACAAATTACAATATATACAAAGGAAAATTATATGTACATATGCCGGTGAGATAAATAAGTAAATTGTTAAATGGTTGAATAAGAGTATACATTTTCATTAATCGAGTTGGACATATAAGCCAGCAATTGAAAAATTTTAAAACTTGGACATACCAATTTTAAGAGTCTCCTTAATAACGACCTGAGGGCCAAAACATTAGAGAAGAGTAAAGATAGTGAGAGAAAAGGATCAGAAGAAATTTGTATATTAAATTTTTTTTTTTAAAAATGGTATTTGATGGTATTCTAATAGAAAGAATAATTCAAAGTTGTAAACAATCTAAATTGTTGAAGTAATTATAATTATGTACATATACATATTTTTATCATGCATATAAACAACTAAACACTTTGTACGTTTAAATAAAACCATGTAGCTTTTAATAACAATAAATACAGGCATTATTCCCTTACAAATACAATCCCTTCCTATTTGGGCCCTCTGATAGAGTTATAAGGTAATATTTTTCTCCTATTGCTTGTTAGTGTCGGCAGGACTGCCCCTAATTAGCTACTATATTAAGGGTTGTTTAATTACCAAGCCACATGGGGGAGGAGGGGTTTGAGTATTAGTACTCTCATAGCATCTCCGGCACGCATATATTTCGAAATAATCTTTTAAATCCGTTTGCTTAATATTATCATTTCATTGCGGGATTTTCGGTTATCCGACTCTCAATTGGGTAAAATCTATGTACAGGTACAGATGTAACTTATCAACGAATACACATAGACGTTTGGGGTTATTAAGCCATTAATAAAAGATTAATTAAACAATAATCGTAAGTTATACAGTTATAACTATATACAGTTAAAAGTTCAAATTGACGACTCTACCAACCATGTTAAAGGAGAATAAAAATGGTGTTTGTTCCATAACTTATAAAAAATACATTTTGAATTTTTTTAATTAAAAAAAATTGCGCTTTATTTTCTGTTAAAATTGAACTTTTACCAAGATATACCAGGAATACAGTAAGTGTCATTAAAAAGTAAATATTGAAGTATTTAAGATGCACACCCTACGAAGTTTATTTTATTCCAGAAAAACTTGAAATGTTCGCTTATCTTTCATTGCGAGCTCCATTTCCTTAAAATTCCCTACAACACTAAAAAAAACTTCATAGCACATTGTTTAATGTTCTGGAATTAATTTCCTAAAATATGAAATCTAATAGAGTTCTTTATGTTAATTAGTTCTCGAGATATAGTTTAAAGAAAAAACATTTATTCAAATAATGAATTTTTTTTTTATTTATTGATATTTACAACTGTATATAAAATACAACAAGTAAAGTTGATCATAATGACATAATGATAATGATATGATACAGCATGTAGAGAAACTACCCAGTAGTAGAACTCTAAAAACATTTGACAAGATAAGGTCACGAGGAAATCTTCTTTTCAGGCGCCTCGGAGGATTGCCTGGAATGGAAGAGGAAGCAAGGTTAGAAACTAGTGGGTTTGGGTGGTTAGGGAGTTTATAATGGAAGTAATGATATCGGGTTCGGGCTAGATCGGTTATATAAGGAACATTTAGGTCTTTATGGATGGTTTTATTAGTAACAAAATAAGGAGCATTGAGGATTTTACGAAGGATTTTGGATTGTAAGGATTGGATACGAGAGAAATTCGAAGGTTTAGTGGACCCCCAAAGCTCAACTCCGTATGTCCAGATGGGCCTTATTATTGTCATGTAGATCATCAGTCTTTTGTAATGAGTTGGAAGTTTAGACCGTTTGTCTAGTAAGTGCTGTAATAGTCGGAATCTGCGTGCAGTTTCCTGTCTTTTCAGTCTTGTGTGAGGATTCCAAGTTAGTCATTTGTCCAGACGTAGTCCAAGGTAGCAGATTTGTTCGACAGGGAAATTTGAAGATTTAGAAGAAAAAATATATTAGAGTGGTAGTAGAATCTTGTTTTAGCATTTCGATTTAATTTAACACGGAGACCACAGGTCATCCTTTCGTCAAAAGAATGTTCATTTTGATCAATCTGTGAATCTGAGATAATCGTTTTTATTGATTGTAACATCTAAATGCTTAAATAAAAATAGTATTAATTAAAATGAATAATTATTTTTAAAAGAATAGTTATCTTTTCCTAAACCAATGGAATGTAACGATAGTCGTTTGTCGAGGTGTAGCAAATAATGAAAAATAATAATTTTTAAATTAATAGAAAATGCTGCCACTACAAACATAAACATTACCAACTACATTATATTACATTCAATTAGCTTTAAGTAGAGGAGCACTAGATTTTAAATACCAGAAAAAAAAGGAAAAAATTGGTGGGGAGGTAGAAAAATATTAAGATTTTCAAAAATCACTTTTCTATACTGACTAAATTCATAAAAGCCTTTTCAAACCTCTTACTCAACTTAGTTAGAGTCAGAGAACTTCATAGAGCTCAGATAAATAAAATATTTTCTTGCTCGTTCAACATTACACTCTGTTGTTTTTTCGGAACTCACCTGGACCATTTCTAATTATTATAAATAATAATTATAAAGTCTGACACGCTTTTGGAAAAGTATTCAAAAGGAAAGAGTTTAATTTGTACCAAAAAAATAGTTTAACAGTTGATTTTAATATGAAGGTTATCTTAGCTTAGAAATAAAAATCAGGCATCCACCAAAATTTAATCAGAATCTTATCTTTAGGCTTAAAATCAGATAAAAGCAATTCCATTCATTAAATTAACCTCTTTCGAAATGATAAGGATGGATAGTCCTAGATCACAGTTAAAATTAAAAGCCTATTTACAAAATAAAAACACTAAAAACGTGTAGTGAAACATTAGGAAATAACAGAAAAAACAATCAAGAACATAAAATAGCCAGAATTATTGAAATTTACTTACAAAGACTATATCACTACGATTTTTGAGTTCCAGAAAAAAGTATAGACAATCATTTATTTCCACCTTTCTCTGCTTTGTAAGCAATACAGGTGTGCAGCAGCAGTTCAATGTTACTCATTCATCCTTCAGTCTTCTGTGCCTCTTCCCTCTTTGTACAATCATGGGAATCAGACTGCATAAATTGGTTTGGACATGTTTGTCAAGTGGGTGAGGAGAGATAATCCAAGATGACAATGGAAGCTAGATCCCCAAAGATCTTCAATCAGTATTTTATCTACAGGAATAGTGATAATTCAGCAAGAACCAGGGGAAAAGATAGAAGAGGAAAATAATAGAAGATGATAAAATACTCCGATCCCATCTTTCAATAAATAACATGATTTATAAAATCAGCTAACAAAAATATCTCTAGGAGTTCAGTCTAAGTTTAAGTATGACTGCTGTCACATCATTAGAAGTCATGTCAATTTGTAGTATTATTACAGTTATCAATCTTAGATAATTAAACGAATATATTATTTATTTTCCCTCCTTAAATTTCAATATTTTAAAATAAGAAATTAAAAAGATTTGACTGACAAAAGGTAAATAAGCATATTTTTAAAGTTAAAATGCCATTAACAAGACAGGAATAAATGAACCCATGGAACGTGAACACAATCAAAATTTTTGTAATGTTGTAATTTTATTCCTTACTTTTATAAAAATTACCCCTCAAAAATAAATTGAAACTCTATAAAGCAGTAATGTGACCTAGCATAACATATGCCTATCCCATATGGAGCTTCACTGATTCAACCAACTTAATAAAACTACAAGTATCCAAAAACAATAGCCTCGGAATTGTAAACAACAGTTCATATTACACAAGAATTACTAAAAGAGAACTAAATATAGACACCATACATAATACATAAAAAAATTAAAACATAATTTTAACCTTGCTCTAACTCTTTAAACCTATTAATAACCGAAATAGGAAATCATCAAAAAACAATTCATTTACATAAACATGAACTAAATATATTGCTGTGGAAGTCATCAATATATTTTATTTTATTTCAAAACTGTTTTGATTTTTTTCTTTCAGTAAATTTTTTCCAAAATTTTTAAACATCGTTGACACCTATCTAATAAGTAGCAGAGAAAAATGAATAGTATAAAGATGTGTCTCAAAGCTATATAGTAATTAATGTACATACTATATTTATAATATAAATATAGTATAATTTAAAATATAGTATAATATAAATACTATATTTATAATATAAATATAGTATAATTTAAAATATAGTATAATATAAATACTATATTTATAATATAAATATAGTAGTAAAAATAAAAATTTTTACATATAAACTAGAGGCAATACATAAAAATAATAAAATAAAATAAAAAATCAACATTCTTGTGAAGTTGTATTTTATAAGCTATTTCGATATTTTTTCAAGAATTTTCATTTTGCAACATGAACCCAAGGCACACTGTCCCTTTATATCACAATTAGATATTGATGGAGCCTTGGCTTTTAGTTTTTAAAAAAATAAATATATTGTTAAAATAAATAAATATTGTAGTTAAAAAAAAATAAATAAAAAGTCGTGTTCTTGTATTATATATAACTAATGTTTGTAATTATTATTGTATACTTGTATAGGCCTATTTATTGTTAGATTAAAAATATCATCTGATTAGACTAAAATTAAACTAAAATAGTAATTAGCAACCCAATAAAGTTGGGCAGCACAACTTTATATTTATATTTTAATAAAGTTTTCCCCTTTCCTGGAAAATTATTCATATAGTTTATCAAGTAAAAGACACAAAAAAAAATTGGTCAGTTCCTTATTACATATGAGGATTCAATTGACATCCAAAAGTGATATAAAACCTTAATCAGGCATCAATTTCTGAGATTAAATGTTAAAATATCAATAAATAGTTTAAATACCTGTTGCTAATTAAATTTCCATGATTCACAGCCACACATCTGGAAAAAAAACAAACAATTCATTACTCTAAAATCTATTTTTCCTTACTACAATTTTTTTCATTATTAATCTGGTTACTACATTTTCAATACAATAATTTTTACAAAACAATAGCTAAAATTTGGTAATGCTGTGCAGGTTTAGAGAGGTCCCTCTCCACTCGTGACCACGTAGATGGCAAGTAAGCGCCACATTAATAATAAAGCATTAATAGGATCATTGTCATGCAGTATGTATATCTATATTTATTTTAGGAATTATTTGTTTCAGAATAGACCAATCAGAGGGTGAGAAAAGGAAAATCCATAAAAGAAAAATCCAGGTCTCTCCAACAGAACAGTCCCTCCCCGTCCTATAAATTCACAGGTGTTAGCCACTATTGTTTAAACTGCCTTCAGCAGACTTTGCAACTCCCCTTATAATTCCAGCAGGCAATCAAAGGAAAAATCCCACTCTTGTAACCCATAGCCGTTGGTTATCCAGCAAATATTCTAACCCTCACCTTCAGGGGACTGACTTGGTTCCCTTCCTTTTAATGCCATGTGGTAATAGAAGGATCTTTCTATATTTACTGTAAATATGTAAGATATCAGTTTTTTTTATAATTAAGTCTGTATGTATTTGTAATAAGAGTGTAAATAAACTTAGGAAGTTAGAAAAAAAAATCTCATATTATATAATATAATCCTAATTATAATAATACCAGTGGTACCATTTGGTCCAGGTACTTGGGCTCAGGTGCAGAGTTATTTAAGCTGAAATATATTCGTAGACCCCCTCCAACGCAAAAAAATAAAAACCCAGCAATTTTTACCTTAAGGACAATTATGGTCTTGTCTGATTTATGAAAAGTTATCTATTCATTTTCAATAAATAAAAAAAAAATGCAATGTCATAGTATCATTTGGTAAGACTTCTGTCCTCGCCCATTATTTGATGAAGGGAGACAAGGTTACATTTTTTTTTTTTTGTTAATTAAAAATAATCTAAAATACTGATTATAAATGGTGACTATAAAGTTAAATATTAATTTTTAAAAATATATAAATGAATAATATGAAAAAAAAAATTAATTTTCAGTGTTTTAGTATATCAATTTTTTCATTGTTTTCAGTGTTTTAGACCAAGAATGCGATTATTTCATCTAAAGTTGTGATCAAGTATCATTCATCTAAGAAGTCTATATGTAGATGTAAAAGGATACCATGTATGTTACTATGTCCCCAATAAAATATCTGACAACTCGAAAATGAGAAAATATTGTTCTTTAGTGAATGAAGTTTCAAGCAAGACATAGCCTAATCCAATAATGCACATTTAAAATATAGAGTTAAATGAAGATATGAAACATTCTGAGGGAATTAAAATCAGAGAATTACAATGTCAAGATGATGTATCTAGTAACAAATTAACCTTTAAACAAATAATATACTTTAAAAAAACAAAAGCCATTTTGATAAGTGTAGCCTTACAGTCATCTCTCCGAGAAACAATAGCAAAAAATATTTTTTTTCCTGATGAATAGGTTACAAAGAATTTATGATGTTTACTAAAATAAACGAGGAAAAATAATAAAAAAATTTCCATTTATACATTTTTGCTATTATTATAATATATAATATATTTTATATTACATACTATTATTAACTTGAATAAAGAACCAAATTACATTATATTTAAGAACAAAATTATATTTATTTTTCTTTAATTTCACAATTTGATACTGAGGATTGGTAAAAAAAAATATATGAATCATAATTTGGCATGTAACTTACCCTTGATCACTCAGAGATGTCAGTTTCTTCATTCTTGATGATCACTATCTGCCAAGGTCTTTAAATCCAGCAGATTTCGAAACGAAAGAAACCAGATGTCCAAGGCAGTAATTCAAAAAATTCACTTTAATATAAACTACACTTTTAAACATTATAGGTAAATTCAATGAGGGACACCCGAACCGCACAAGACACCATGATAGAAACTAAGTAAGTGATGAAGATTTATAAACATGAACTAATATGAAATAAAAACTCAAGTCCACTGCTCTGTTGTTATTTATTAAAATAATAATATACTGATAAAAACTTATAATATTTAAAGATGACTTAATAATGAATTAAAATAATTGTAAAAACTATTTTTCATCAGTCTTTTAAGAAAATTACAAATTAATATTTGTAATATTTATATCGTATTTACAATATTTCTAACTAGTAAACAGAAATCAGTAATGGAGAAAATATAGGTAGAGCTTAAACAAATAAAAACTATTTATGACATTTTCTTGTACAAAATTCAAACAGTAAATTGACATTCAGATAAATCACTAACACAAAAGTATGGGTAAATTTACCTTATTTGGACCTCTCATTAATACATTGCAGAAGCGAATTAAAATAAGAATAGCATTTCATGATTACTATAAAGTTCTGAAGAACCCGAGAAAGCATTTTTGTTAATAAATTTAACTTATTATGAACCAGCAATTAAATTTTTATAGTTTAATAAAAAAATTTTAATAAAATAATTTTTTATTTAAAATTGTATACAAATAAATGCATTGAACTCATTTTAGTTTTCTATCTTTATGGATCAAAGCATATAAATTAAATCTTGATATTTTTTAACATGACTGACGCCATCACTACAGTGGTTAAGAGAGGGATTAGTGTCTGTGAGCACTTTTACTGACAAGTGGTATTAATTTTATTCAAGTTTGACTGCCAATTTAAGGCAAGTGATTGGGTTTTCATTGACAGTAGCTTTACTGTCATACACCATGCAACAATACTGCCATGACAGTAGATGATGTCAGGACAGTAAATAATGTTATGTTACAACTATCATAGAGTTTAAACCATGACAGCGGCTAAAATAGTTGTTGCATTTATAAACTATCTCAGTGTAATGTAGTGTATCTCTAGTACTCAAGGATTATAAACTTTATTTCAATGAATAATTATTTCAAGAAATAAATAGAGATAGTTATTTTATCGGGACTAATTCATGAAGTAACCCTTTAATTTATTTAATACATTATTTGAAAAGTGCTCTGGTCTAGAAAAAATCATAAATATTTTTTCATTCATAACCATTATTTAAAATAGTTCTATATATACTAGGAACCACAAAATATGTTGTTGTTTGTATGGGATATATTTATATTTTCAGGTTAAAAAATGAAAAAGATGTTGGATTTCCTCATACATTTGAATATTTTGATTAATAAAACCATTTTTCAATTTTAAAATAGCAACAAAAAGAAAGTTTTGATTTTGTAATTGACATGGTCCATATTGTACCATAGAATGGTGCTACTTTATGAAAACCCTTTTTGTACTGTAGAGAAAGTAAATCCAGTTTACAGTACTTTTATTTTTTAGCATTGAGTTTAATTGAAATTTAAGGAGGATGGGGCGATTTCAGGACACTGAGGTACGACTGAGCCCCTCAACTTCTGTTGATATGGACCTAAACCCTAAAGGACCGGGCCCCTCCACCCCTCCACTGAGAAGAGGACAAGGTCCTCCCCAGTGATCTCTGTGCCTGTGGCACCCTCCCAGCTCCCAGGGGAAGTAGTCCAACCAGACCCAAGTTTCCTTCAATCAGGATTGCAATATCATCTTCATAACCCTGTGTATAGTAATGTGTTCAAGGTTGTCAGTAAGGAGTCAACCTCCAAGCACCACTGTAAGAGAGAGAACACACCACCCTGCAGGCAGCCTCCTTTGGGTCTGATCCACAGCTCAGAGTGCCCTAGCCCCAATTTGAGAATCCTTTGTTCCAGCATGGAAGTTATCCATCCGGATACAATAGAATCTATAACTCTATTCCTTAGCAGGTCATTAATGACGCTATAGGGAGTTTTATCAAATGCACCTTCGATGTCAGCGAAGATACCAACTGTAATATCTTTTTGATCAAGTGATTTTTAAATCTTAGAGACCAAGTTGTGTAGGACCGCCTCGCAGGATTTCCATGCTTGGTATTTTTTTTCTATTTCTAACCTCCTATTTATTTATATTTAAACAATTACAATTATATACATTTACTTAACCTAAGAAAGTTATATTACACATATCTACAATTTATCTTGTTTTGCCTAATGGCATTATAAGATGAAGAATACATTGTCCACTGAAGGCGATTTATACATTTTAGTGGCTTGGTAGCCGGGGGGGGGGCTAACATAGAATGGGGAGGGACCATTCCGGCTGGTGGTGGATGCTTGGTAGGCAAATTATTTGAAATGTATGGTGTTTGCTTGCTTCTAATATGTCTATCTACAATCTTCATTAGAAACGATGTGAAACATATTTATTGAAATGATTCCGGATTTTCATAAGATCCCTTCCCCATTTTGGGTATATCACACCCTGGATTACATCCATCTATTTGAAATTTATCCGAGTGCTATACCTCTGAGGAGTTCATGTAAATACTCTGATCGCTGGTAGGCCTTTCTGCAGCAAGGCAGGAAAGATGCCATCAGTACCAGGGGATTAGAACTAGTTAATCACACATTCAATTTTGTCAATAGTAATGATATAATTGGCTTTCTCCCACTTGTCTTGACTAACACTGCAGTTATCTATTGTGAGAGAAATGTCATATTTTTCCAGCAACTCGAAATTAGGTATGTGGAATCTCGCTAGTGAGGGTTTCTCTTTCATTGGATGTCATTGTGTCACCCTTATTTAGCGTACCCAACAGTCCAGTATTAGATTGCTTGGAAAGAATTTTATTTAAACGATATGAAGCCGGAATACTGTCAACCTCAAGACAAAACTTCCTCCATGATTGTCATTTGGTTATGCAAACCAATTTATGGTTCTCTGTAAGAGCTTTCTTATAGGTAGGTATCCCATCTGCCAGATCTTCTGGCAGCATTGAGTATTTTACCTTCTAGTGAGTGTTTACAATATACACAGTGTTTTCTTCATTTTTTAAAAGTCCTGCCTTCCTTAGTTTATTGGCACTCCTCAAATGCATTGGAATTTTTTTCTGTAAAACCATCCATCATCTACAACCTTAGATACTGGGTCAGCCTGTAGTATTAAAACCCTTCTGCCCTTGTATGGACTACTTTCAGAACTCCATTGAATAATACTAGAGAAAATTAAGGTTACCCCATATAACACCTTTCTGAATGAAGAATTCCATCAATACCACCTTGGCTTTTCATGACGCCTTTGTTGCCCTAGTGGATCATCTTATCAAGCCTCATGAACTTCAGGGAGATAGCCAAAGAACTTTAATTTGATACTCAGTACATTTATATCTAAACAGTCATATGTTTGTTAATAGTCAGTATTGGTAATAGTCAATTAAAAGGTGGTGTTAATTAACAATCCATTCATGGTATTTCTCTAACATAATGCTCATGCAGAAGATGTGATTTCATGTCTACCAGGGGGAATCCATTCTGAAATTCTGTATAATATAAAACCTCTTCCTCCCTCTTTATCATTCTTTTCATCAGCAAAGTTGACCAACCAATCAACTAATATTAAATACTATTAGCTGTTTAATGGATTTCAAAAGAAATTGTTCAATCTACTAACAATAAAACAGTATTACATGGAAGTTTCTACTAAGAAGCTAAATAACAGAATTTGCATTTCATCAAACTGTGATACCCCATAGGTCTTAAAAAACCAATTATTTGATTTTATACAATTAAAACAAAAAAAAAAGCATTGTTCTAGGAACATCTGCTCTCAATCATCATTTTATTGAGTACATAGATATTTTTATTTATTTCATAAATTCTTTTGGGGTATCATTAGAATGATGGGGTGAATGCATCAGTACTGTTTAACAAAATAAGTAGACTAAGTTCCTGACAAAATGAAGAAGAAATTCTTAATAAAATAATAAAATCAAAACCACAAAGGTACCTTCTTCATTTATTTTAAATACAAAATATAATTTCTAAATATCGTAAATTTTCTTGCTAATTTGAAATAAGAATTAGTAAGTAATTATACAAATGCATACATATGTACATAAAATATGTAATACATACTTTTTATATAATATAATTCTTCATTACTGCTCTAATATACCAGCAAAAAACAGTATCATATAATCTTTTTCCAAAATAAGTGACCCAAAAAATTTAGTTTTGGGGTCATGATTCACATTTTATGACCTGCGTGTGTTGTAGAGGAGTGAGAAGTGCTAATGAGGAATCAAATTGATATCCGCTTCCAAAGAGGAGAAGTTCCAGTGCAGGAAGGTTCAAGTACATAAATCTGTAAATTGTTGGTTGGGACCTTAATAAAATGGTCTGCTAAGAGGTGTTTCTGTTCTACAAGGGTGTCCATTAAGAGAAATTTCACTGTATAAATATATTTTTTTTTTTCATATACTCTAATGTCATTGGAATTTTTTCCTACAGCCAGTTATAAATTTATTTGTATTCTCATTATTTTGACCAGGGTTGGGGGGGGGGGGGGGGGGTAAAAGTTTTTCATTTTGTGGGCCTGCCACTCAATGAAAAAAGACAATGCCCAGGCCGGAATTGAACCGACATCACCAATAGATCTCAAAATGGTAAGACTGTGTCCAACCACAGAGCTACAGACGGTCCGAGTGAAAAATTTAATTTTATAAAACAGAAACATCAATAATTTACAACATATTTTTCAATAATTTCCAACTTTATCATATTTTAAATAACTCACCTTCAATATGAAGCCGATTCACCATTCAATTTGATATGTTTCAATATGCCAGAAATCTATAAATGATTATGCTCAAACTTGTAAAGCTAATTTAAATGCAATTGCATGATGCAGTAATTTTTATACTTATTATCTTACTTACTTATACTTATTAAGTATTAATCTCTTAACAAAAATCAGTTTAAGCATTAACATAAAATCAAATTTTATATATATATTTATAACTTGTTTGGGACTGGTTTTATTATTCAATTAAAATAAATTATATCCAATTAAGTCCCAAAACTTTTCATTTTTGTCAATAAGTGAGTGATATTAGTGTTAAGATTATTTGCAATTAAAATTTATATTTAAATGAAATAGTGACATAAATAGGTTAATTTAACTAATTACATTTGACCTTGGCAGAATAGCCTGCAAATTTTTAATAGTTAAGATGTGAGGCTGTGAATTTATATTCAAGATTGTCCTTGATGATGGCCAGGTTGGCTGAAAGGTTTGATATTTGAAGTAATTAATAAAGAGTGTTAGAACTTAATTTGATATCATTTATTTTAATTGAATAATAAAATCAAATATTAACTTATCTAACAGTTCCATAAAAGCAATACATTTTTATCACTCAGATCTTAATCTTAAATATATTTAGAATAATTAAACAATTAACGCTATTAACATTTAATCTAATACTGTATTCAGGAACAAAGCAGTGGACAAGCTAAAGTTATAAAAAAAAAATCAATAAATATTTAAATAATATTGTAAATAAAAATACTGAGTTAGCATAGAGCTAAGGAAGACTACAAAACGAAGAACCTGAGAGATTAGCATAATCAAAATAATCTATTGCTGGAGGTTCATCGGTTTTCTGTTCTTCTGTCTTGGCATCTTCTGATTTTGCCTAATCAGAACCGTCAAACTCTCTTGCCTGTAACAAAATCACTAAATAAATAATAGTATGAAATAGCTAACTCAGGAAGCTAAGTGAGTTGGAGTGACAGTCTCAGAACGAGCAATAAGGTGTTTCATTTTAACTTGCGCCAGTTAATATTTATTTTATTAATGGATGGTGATTATTTATTTTATCATCTAAAGGTGTTACAAAATTAATAATGAGAATAAACCCATTCTAAAATGAATCCGAAATTGATACTTCAGCAATATTTTATAGTACCATTAAAACAAAAGCTTTCACATTTAATGTCAGAAACAAACATCTTGCATAACATGACAGTTTCTCTTTTTACAGATAATTTGAATAAATGATGACTGATAAATAATTGAAACCTCAGTTTATTGCACAAAATTAGTGAAAAAGGTTTTAAGGAGGGAGTTCATTAATTGTAATCTGCACCATATTCACTTCTTTCTGGCAAAAAACACAATTTTCATTTCTCCTAATATTGTGCAGACAGGTAAATTCTGTATTTTACGTCCTTTTTTTTTTTTTTTTTTTTAGTTCATTCCACTATTGTAGCTTAGCTTTCCTTGTAACTTAAACTTGGATTCAATGATACAAGTAACAAATATAAGTGACAAATATTTTAAATATAGATATTTAAAAAAAAAATTATTTGTTAGGAGAACAACTATTAATTTTAAGTAAATCCATCCAATTTATTTCAAATTAACATAAACTGAAACAAAACTCAACCTACAAAAATTTTTGAAAAATCCTTATTTATCCACTTGACTACGGATATGCACTTATCCCATTTGGACACACTATTTAGAAGTTAATCATTGGTTTCACTTTCAGTATGACGAAATTAAAATGTTTCACTTCAGCAAAAATATAGAAGATAACTACCATTGTTGAAACATCATCTTAAATGCAGTGACACCAACTTTAGTCAAAGACAAATTGAGTGAAAATAATAACTCTATAAATCACTGAACTGCACAGTGATTTATAGAGTTATTATTTTAAAGTTATTCTAAAGAAATGTATATAATGTTATCTTATTTTAATAAGCATTTTTCCCTATCCAGTGTTTTTTATTAAATTGTGTTGCAATGATGTATCTATCACTAATTAAAAGTTCCAAAATAATGACAACACCAGCACAAAGGGCCTTAAAAAGTTGTTGAATTTACTATTATACACTGCTATGTCATTTGAACTCAAGTAAATAAAAGCATCAATAAAAATCATTTGGATGAATGCCAAAATAAAATAATGTTTTCAATTAGGAGAGCAATATTAATAAATAAATAAAAAGGTAATGTTTAATGTAATGTCGAGAGATATGACGAATCTTAAAAATAATTGTTAAATTTTTATTTAAACGTAACAATAAAAAGGATCTAGTTATTAACTTAAAATAATATCAACATAATACTTAGTTAGTTTAGAAGGAATCCCGTTTTTTTTATTTGCAAAAAAGATATTGCTGTTGAAGGCTTTATCTTTGTTTTCAAGGAAGTACTAAATTCAATTACTAGCTTCCACTAACAGAATGAGTCACACCTTATTCGATTATGTCTTTCACCCACGATACTAACAGTATTACTAAAGAGTTGCCATGTGAAACTAAAATATCAACTTCTAATTGGTTGAATAATTAATTATTGTTTCATGATTTGGATTCCTTGAAAGCTGTCTAACCAATAATGCTTGATAAAAAAAATTAAAGTTCGTCTAAATTTATTAGTGTAAAACTAACAAAAAAGCATACTTATTGATGTAATTATGTATGATTCAGATGATAGGTATAACACCGGTTGTCCAAATCTAAAAATATTTCTCATCCTCGTTTCCGAATAATAAACCAATTGCATTTTATTGATATTTTCCCAGGGTATACCAAGTTTAGATGACAAAAACAATTTTTAAATGACTTCTTGACTTGGGTAAACTCGGCAAAAATGGCTAATTTTTCAGAAATAACTTTTACCCATATAATTTTCAAGAAACAAATTATCCACAATCGATTATCGTTTAAGACATATTCAATTGAATCGAATATCCTCAGAAAGTAGGATTTTAAAATCTATTGCTGAAGTTATAGAAAGGAATGATATAATTTAAAATACAATGTCCTAAAAAAAAAGCTGTTAATGAGGAGAAAACAAAATTAACTTCAAAAAACATCATTGTTTAAGTAAGTTCGATACATCATTTCTCCTATTGAATCAGTCTAATGATATTAAAAACCAAAATGTTGCCTTTTGACAGTTTTCTTTTTAATATTAATAAAGATAATTTCTTACTTGTTCATTTTGCAATATAAAATTAAATTAATATCTCTAATATATAATAAAGCTGCTAATAAACATTTTTAAGTATTGACAATACTCTAGCTCTTAATACATTCATACTCAAAACTCCCTTATAAGTCGCAGGTAAATTTTATTCATGCCTGTACCCATCAAGAAGACATCGCGGCCATGTTTGATCATAAATAATTTTCAGATGAACGAATAGACAAAAATTGTACAATATTTATTTAACCAAAATTTCAATATTTAAATGTTTAATTTGAAAACTTCCACATAATAATGCATTTTTTATAAATTTCTTTCGTAATTCAATTCTATTAATTTCTTATAAATGATGTCAAAGGTTTTAAAAAGTAATAGGAAGCCATATTGAACATGAATTGAAAGTTACCTATAACTTTTTTGCTTATTAGGAGGAAAAGTACTGAATATTACGTTTTCGCCGTTATGTGATTTACGCACTACCAATTTTAAATTTTATTGAAACATTGAAATTTTAATCTGAACACAACACATCACTTGTAGTAAAAAAAAAAATCGCAAGTTATTCAGAAAAACCCCTGTATCAAACCGATCCGAATTAAAACTGTTGAAAAGACTGTGCCAACCTTATAGTCTTAAATTCAACCGCTCTTCTCAAAAGTAACAATTTATTATCACAAATATACATCTCTTTAAAACTGATCAAAAACATTCTTTTAAGAAATTATAAATTTTACGAAATATTTTTAATAATGGTATCATGAATTAGACAATTAATAATTAATTGTGTATATTTCAAAATATTAGAACATAGCACATTTATAATCGGTAATTATTATTATTTCTTTAAAGGTGTGCAGAAAATTAAATCCTAGTAAAATATAAAATTAAATCCTTTAAAAGAAAACAGTAGCTCCTACTGTGAATAATAAATTATATATTGAAATACAGTTATTTTAACTTTTACTATTAAATAGATTTTAATAATTATAAGAGTTAATTTATTTTTAAATTAATAAATATCAATTGATTAATTTCAAAT
Source organism: Halyomorpha halys (assembly GCF_000696795.3). Taxonomy (NCBI): domain Eukaryota; kingdom Metazoa; phylum Arthropoda; class Insecta; order Hemiptera; family Pentatomidae; genus Halyomorpha; species Halyomorpha halys. Next base: position 345,177 of record NW_027111978.1, on the reverse strand, counting down.
ATTCCATAAAAGTCATTTAAGATATTTTGATATTATTTTCAGATATTGACATCATTGAATTTCTCTCTAAAAGGGCTCATAAGAGAATGGAAACCTAAACATTGTAAGGTAGTTTAGTTTTGAAAACAACAAATATTCATACACTAATAATTTGGTGCCTAATTTTTCTGTAACACAAAATGTTTAATTTTGTGAACTGTTTGGTATAATTAGTTGGTGTGTTGAAACTATTAACATTATTTATCACACTTAAAGTATTATTTTATTAATTAAAAAAAATAGAATATTAAATGTTTAAACTGATGATATCATTAATCTATAACATTATATCTGCACAAACTAAGAATATGTGGTTAAGTCGAAGATTATTAATTTTCGAGATAGCAGTCTCAAATAGCAATTAAAGTATAACTCTGTAGAAAGCTTGTATTACAAATAGTGATATCTTTCAACCAAATTTGTTTCAGATTTAGCCATTTATAAATGATATAAAATTCAGCTTTTGAAACACAGTGACAGACCAAACTCTTTTTGTATTTTGTAATAAGTTGACTGCTTATTTCTATATTTAGTTGACATAAATCATCATAAATTATCTATATTTAGTTGACATAAATCTTTCATAAGCTTATTTTGCAGTTGTAACTCCAAGTTTACTTATTAAGTTATATATTTTTACTACTAAATAAGCAATGCAGTGTTACCAATTTTTAGACATTTCTACTTAAAACTAAATTTATCTTATTTAGATGATCTTAATGTAAGCATTATGTATAAGAATAAACATTTTATTTATCAACTGAGTAAGTAAATCTATTAATTTTCTTTTGCAATATTACAGCTACAGTTGATCCCAAGAAATCACACTTTGATCACCTGAATCATTGAGTAAACTGATACTAAGATACAAAATAATGCTCCAGGGACAGGAACTTTAAAACCTAATTATATAAAATGCTAAAAGTTATTATAGACCTCACTTCCACAGAAAATGATCTATTAGGGATTTTTTATTCACTCTAAGCGAGCAGAAGTTAACAACTTAAATAAAGCAGTAAAAATAAGATTTTTTAATTTCTTATTTTGTACACTAGTATCGATAAAATATTAGAAAACTATGTAATTATATTCCTTCTGAATATAGTTAAAACTGTATGCAATCATCCATGATTACATAAAAAATTGGTTTCATGATTTACAGATTTTGACTCCACATTGATTAATTCATATTCATGACATTTCTTGAAGATGAGAAACTGCTTGTGCAAGCTGAAGGTACTTCTTAGTATAATTTGCTTAAAATGTGTACTGTAAGTTTAGAACTACCTTTCCTGCCTCTTTAAACATACAAAATAGACATAATTTTGCTTGAAAATCATCATAAATTTGTCCAAAAATTACAATTTATTTATTCTATGATAACATGTCTAAAATTCTAACACAAATTCAATCATCAGAGACTTGATTACTTGAAAAAATAAATAAAATAAAAAGCATACATTGGTAATTTAGGACTAGTGATAATGATTCAATCAATTTTTCGTAGTTTTAATATATCTGTCAATAATATATTCATGAGTAAAAAAGGTACAAAATTTCTTCCTTTGATATGAGTTTCACTAAATAACTACAGCATAACATATTGTATTATAAGACAAATATGATAATTTATATAAATGATTTATTTGTTTTTAGCTATTTCTTCAAATGATATACATTTACACCCTAATCGGAATCCTTGGATTAAATGTTAAAATTTCTTTTCTTGATCTCTACTACCCTAATATTGCTGAATGAATTTTTTCCAGGAAATTTATTAAAATTTTACAGGTAGCCATCTACTTTTGAGATATGAAATTAATTATTGATATCATTTGAAGATCACAGGGGAAAATGAGGTAACTCAATTTTTTTCCAAAAATGAGTAATAACGATATCTTGTATATTTTTTAATGTGCACACAGAATCGTATAGTAAAAAATAGGAGAAAAAGAAGCTTAAACAGCTCATTATTGCTCTTGAAGAATATGCTTAAATGATAAAGAATATGTGATTCCAAGATAAAAGTTTGTTCTGAACATTTAGGAAAAAGTTGGATACTTTATTTTCCCCAGTGGTCTTCATTTAAAGTCTGAGTACTCTTTTAAAACCTTAACACTCTCAGCCACCACAGTCTAACAATCTAGAATCATTCACATTGTCATTAATTTACATTATACTTTATGATATCGATTGGCCATTAATGGTAAGGCTTATATCATAGAAAAACGCCTACTCCATAATGCTTACTTTCATGCTACAATACATAATAAGTTTCCTTAAGTTAATGGTAGATAAAAACTATTTAAATTATTGATAAAAAAATCTCAATATTTAGTATTTATTCTTCTAGTCCCAACTAATTATATCCTCTCCTTTTTTAATATTGTCTATTGGACTGCTCAGCATTCTTTGTGAATAAGAAATTAAATAAAGTTAAGCAGGCACTTGCAATTTTTTTAGAGTTCCTCACATTGTTAACAGAATTTTAAAGAATATAACAAATGTTAAAACTGCTATTAACTACTTCATCCGCAGAATATATTTAACAATTATAGATAGTTTCACTGAATATATATTACCATAAGTGGATCATTATTAAACTAAACTAATTAAATTAATATAAATCATTTCAGAGTGAGAAAGGGATACCATTTTCACTGCAATACCATTTATTTCACTGTTTTGATTTCTTGCACAGAAATCAAAGGAAAAAACTGCTCTTCCACGGATCTCTGGCATTTTCATTAGGTGAGTGATTTATTGAAAATTCATTTACTATACTCTTATAAATTTTCTTGGATTATAATGAAAAAATTATGCCTATTGCTTCGGTATATTACTACATATACAATATTGTTTTTTAAAATTAGAAAACGAAATCTGATTTACAGGGAAGATGAAAAGAGTTTTTATTTTATATAAAACAGATTTATTTTTACTTATGTTTTCTATTTTATTAAAATTAGAAGAAAAAGAAGTTATACTTACATGAGTAACATCTTTAATTTATAACTTAATTAATTTTTCGGCCTCTTTCATTTTTATACTCATATTACTTCTTCAATTTATAAAAAGAATTGTTATGTATCAGAATAAATCAAAAAATTTAAAAATAACAATTTTTTATAAGAAGGCTCATTTAAAAAAAATTATAAATCTATGTTTTGAAAAGTTAATGAGATATAGAAATTGTGATAGGCCATAATAACTTATTTCTTGGTTTTATTACTCTGAGAAGCTCTTAATGTAACATTGATTATTTTGCGAATAAGGCACTCAATACTTTTTGACAATTCTATTTATAGGCATCCGTAATAAGTTTTAATGATTTTTTTTTCTGGAAAGAAGGATTCTATTACACTTTTAATACCAGAGAGATTGGAATCCTAATCAGGGGACATAACAGTCTAAGTATGTTTTTTATACAACATATGCAGCTGCCTCAAATTTTCTTGCAATAAACAAATTTCTTATTCCTTTAATAATATAAAAAACAAAAAAAAACAGAGAAGCTATTACAATTTATTGGTGTGAGGAAGGACAAAATCTTAAATTTCTCAACTTATTGGAAATTTTAGAAGGATTTAGAGGTATAGTTGATTGTCCCAATAAGCTATTTGAAGATCAATAAATAATACTTAAATAAAATTTTATTTATCCCAAAGAAGCACTACAAAGTATTCATTATATAGTTGTAAATGCATAGTAATAATTTAATCATATCATATAATTTATACTTTTAACCATCACTCTTATTATCTTTCCCTATATTTTCCAATTTTTTTTCCTCAGTGATGCTATCCATACTTTCAATAATTATTAACCAAAATAGACAAATATAACTTCAAAGAACTGAAATATACAAATTATTCTGAGCAATATACACTGATGGTATTTGAAAACATAATCATTTAGAAGTTAACGACAACTACAGAAATTAGTTAAAATAAATTAAGTTAAAATATGCAAAGAATTGCTTTTAGGGTCCTCTATTGCTTTTAGGAGTGTTTGATGAAAAGTCAATATATCCGCCTTTGAAAAATTATTATAAAAGAAATACTATGGGAGCATATCAAGTAGATAAGTCAAATTTTACTTAAAATGTTGATTTGTAACAACTATTTGACAGAGAAAAATTTGTTTTGAATTAGTTTGAAGAATTTTTAAAGTTGTAAAGAAAACCTTTATTTTATGAGAATACTCTTCATATCCATATAAGCACGTTCATGTTCAAGTATGGTATGACGCCTACTAATAATCATAATATAGCTAATAATAATCATAATAAAGAGATATTAACTGTAAAATTTGCTATCAACAATCAATTACTAACCCTCAAGATAAATTTTTCTTATTAGATCATACATTATGATTTAACTAAGTCAATGACAATTTGTTTAAAGAAGCAAGACAAAGCAGAAAAAAATCAGATACTTTATTGCAAAGAGATATTTTAATTCTGTGGTAGAAGTAGAGATCCAAACCCATAAGGCTCACCAAGATTTACTGCTTTGTAAAATTGCTAAGGCAGTTCCGATCCAAAGCCCCACTAGGCTACCTAATATAGCCTTCTTCACTCCTCCTGAAAAAGAAAATAAATTTAAACTTCAAGATATGCTAATGGCAGACTAGCTAAATATTTATTAACTTAATGTCCACTTTTGAGATGCTGGGACTCTTTCACTTATTTAAGACAATTACCAAGCACATATTTTCGGCTGAACTCACTAACAACAGGGATCGTGCAGTATTGTTTTTGTAACAAAAAGCATTAATAATATGAACTGGCTGAACCTCATAATTGGAGCCAATACCACCTATAATCGATGCCTATATAAATATGCTTGCTGAACTCCATCAAAGTCTAAATCTTCAGGACATCCTTAACACAATCTTCCCATCTATGTTTTATTTTATCTCTTAGACATTCACTCATCCCTTCAGGACTGATTAACTTTTCAGAAATTTGTTCATTATAAAGCTCAATAACTCTATATTAACAGAGTGTATGCTCCATAATACCATACTGTGTAGCTTCCGAAATTCACTAATGAATTTATCCTTCTACAGACAAAATATTCTCCATAATAATGTATCTTTGAAGACATTAAGGTATTTTTATACCTTCAAAATGAGGACTATAAATAATAATAATTGAATAAATTTTAACTTTCAGGTTTTTGAAAAATAGATGTAAATTAAAAAATAACAGGTACAACCTGACATTAATGTTTCAGACTTTTGGCCATTTTATATCCCAGATACATTTAAATGCATTAGTAGATCTAAATCTTAGGGGACACTATTTGATAGGATATCATGGAGTCTCCTCGGTTAGAATGGGGAACTATCGGAGGATTTGGGACGTGTGAAATACGTCCAAGCAGAAGAAGGAGTCTAGGGCGCCTTAAACAATGAGTTCAAATGTAATCTCAAGGTAATTTATTTGACTTTTCTATCGATGGCCCTCCTTGGGATCTACTCCGGTTTATATATGTTATTAATTATATCTACTTCTCTGTTTTCATCTCACGGTTTCTACTACTAATCATACATTTTGTTATAATTTTTTTTTTATTGATGGATCTAATCTTGTTTCAGTTTTAATCAATTACTGGATAAATATAACCCATCAAATTCCCAAATTTTTATTAATAAATTGATTGTTCTCAAAACAAACACGGAAAACAAGATAGATCCTTTAATGGGTCATCTATTCCTGAATATATTCAGCCCATCTTGTTTCCTAATCATCTTTATAAATACATTCATTCTATATTGAAGTTTCGGACACTGCTGTCCATTTAAAGTTTTCTTTCATTAATAAATTTTAAAACAAAAAAGTTATAGCATGCATGTCATTGTTCATCGTTTTACAGTTATTATTATTTTATTACTTCATTTATAACACAACAGATGTTTCTAAATACTATTGTGTTTACATTTAACCATTTAAAATTATAACTATTTCTGTCTGTAATGTTAATTTATAGTAAATTTTACTTATACATAGATAACCAATGCTATTCATTACATTTTGGAAAAATAGGTATAATATTATAGCTATTTATACTAATATTAATACCATTTATGTAATTTTTTCTTTCTTATCATAGTTTACTTGTTAAGTTTAGTCTTCTTTTAACTATTTTCTAATATAAGTATGAACTAAATTGTTCATTAGTACAAATACTATTATTATAATTTTTATAAAATTGTCACTATCGTTTATTATCTCTGTATTTATATTTATTATTTTTGCTACTGTCCACCTAATCGAAAGTCACTCCTCCTGGTATTTTCTGTTAGTTCTTATTTTTAATATTAAATTTATCTAAATTAATGTTGTAATCATTATTTAAATATTTATTATATCTGCATAATCGAGAATTATTTCACCTAAATCACTTTTGAAATTCACTTAATGTTTTATATTCTTCATTTTTTGTATTGATTCTTTGTATTTTTTTATTTAACAATTTTATTGATGAAGGAAATTTGTATGTATCAACAGGTTATAAATATCCAGAAATCGATAAACAATTAAAACATTATATTTCATTTTTTCCCATGTTTATTATAACAGGAAAATTGAGGAGTAAAACTGTACATTATAAGATTAGAACAAGTAAAAGATTTTAAGTACCTGAGTGCTCACCTTAACAAATATGGCTGGATAAATGGTGAAATAAATGAAAGACTAAAAGCTACCAGCAAGTTTATTAATTACCTAAAGAAAGATTTTATCAAGAAAAAGAAAATGTAAAAAACAGTACAAAAGTAGTTTACAAAAATACCCTCTTTCTGATTTTTACTTATTCAAGTGAATCTTGGACCCTCACCACAAAGTGCAAGAGCCAACTTCAAGCCTTGGAGATATCATACTTAAAAAATAATTTAGGGAAAGATAAGAGAAGACTGAGAATAAAATATAACAATAAAGTTAAATATAGGACTTTTCTCAATTGAAGACATCATCAAAGAACATTAGCTGAGATGGTTTGGTTATGTTGCTAAAATGACAGAAAGTAGATTAGCGAAGGTCATATATGAAACAAGGATGGAAGGACAGAGACCAAGGGGAAGAGTTGGGAAGGACACAATACACGAGGCCATTGGCCCAAAAGAGTTGAAATAAATGAGAAGATGGGTGGTTCAGGAGGGAGAGTCCTTGATCACACTCTATCGAAGGAATCCTCAGGCTGCTATGCGGCATAAGAGTAGGAGATTTTGAGACACTTCTTTTCTGCTTCATCAAAGTTTTTATATTTAATTTAGCAGTTTTCAAAGGTTTGAGAAACAGTACCAAATCATCAGCATTTTATCACGCAGCATTTTGGAACTAGTTACTTTTCTAAGGGGTGCTAATTTAAAAAAATCATGGGAAATAGCTTCTTTTAAATCTAAACCAACCTACGGAATGAGTAAGGATACAAAATAAAAAAATCAGTACATTACCCATAGTAGAAACATTAAAATCTATTGGACCATTTACCAGGTAAGGTATATGCCAATCCCGTAACTGCAGCTGCTGCTATGGTGTTACCAGCATCTTCCTTATTCCTATGTGTTGCCAAAGCAATTCCTGTAGCTGCGTAGACAGTGGCCAAAACACCAACCATATTACCAAGTTTACTGCGCTTCACTACATGGTTGATCAATCTAAAAAAAGGTATATTTTAATTATGAGATGTAGATAGTTGACCGTAGATTAATGCTTGAAGAAGTTTGTCGGGGGGGTGCGGTCAGCAAAGAACAACATAAATAAACAAAACAATATTTATTTATTTTATGCCGACGTTTCGACCTGAGTTTCAGGTCTTCATCAGGGCTATAGAACAGAAGAGGTAACATTTAGTACAACATTTAGAGTAACATACAATTGAAAAGGAATAGTATACAAACAAATTTAGAATTATATAAAATATTGAATTAAATCATAAATGATAAAAAATGATAACTGATAATTGAATAGTACAAAATTTTTTAATTGATTGATATTTGTGGAATTGTATGGTAGTAAATTGAAAACAGTGACTAATATAATATCATGTAGGTAAGAAGATATGTATGATATAAGATATGCAAGTAGTGTCTAAATTTTAATTTTATTTATTTAATTTTTCAATTTTTTAGACACTACTTGCATATCTTATATCATACATATCTTCTTACCTACATGATATTATATTAGTCACTGTTTTCAATTTGCTACCATACAATTCCACAAATATCAATCAATTAAAAAATTTTGTACTATTCAATTATCAGTTATCATTTTTTATCATTTATGATTTAATTCAATATTTTATATAATTCTAAATTTGTTTGTATACTATTCCTTTTCAATTGTATGTTGCTCTAAATGTTGTTGTTATCTCTTCTGTTCTATAGCCCTGATGAAGACCTGAAACTCAGGTCGAACCATCGGCATAAAATAAATAAATATTGTTTTGTTTATTTATGTTGTTCTTTGCTGACCGCACCCCCCGACAAACTTCTTCAAGTATATTTTAATTGCTTAGAGCATAATTAATTAGTTTTCAAATAAAATATTCATTGCATATCTTCAACAAATCTGCTTAACAAAATGAAACTTTTTTCTAGACTTAAATTAGATAGGAGATTTCATGCCAAATTAAAAATTAGGATCAGTATCTTTAGTCACTTGAAAATTAACCAAGTGGAAACAAAGAAAATACATTTTGAAGATATCCTTATATCTGTTAGATTTTTTATCGCTCAATAAATGTTTCATTAAACTCTTAAAGAAAATTAAAACTTTTTTTTTTAATTACTATTTTTAATAATTTTATAAAACATTTTTTTACAATTATTGTATTATTCATTTTGATCATATTCTGACATTATTAATAATAATTGAATAAAATAAACTTATAATTTCTGATAGGAGCTTCTAAAATAATTTCAACTGTAAATTAAGAATATTAGTAAAAAAAAAAAAATTGTCTACAACCAATGAAAGAGGCATTCATAATATTTGGCACAACATATTTACATGAAGACAAAAAAGTTTTCTTTTAAAAATAGCTTGCAAATATTCTGGTTTCATTGACATTTAAAAACAAAAACAAATAAATTTAGTGTCTTGTATTCAACAATGCATTCCACAGTTTTTAAAAAAGTGACCTACTATTGTTGGTTTGATAGGAAATGCTGCCAAGGATACTGAAACCAGAATCCTGGTTCAATTTCTGCAATGAGACAGCTGTATACATCCTTTAAGTGGCAAAGAGAAGTGAGCACATAAGAGGAGGAAATATAACAAAATTACTTATCAGGAAAAATAAGAGAAAAGTTGAAAAATTTAGGAAAAAACTCATAAGGAAAGATAAAATTGCAATAGATTCATGAGACAGCTTCAGCTTCATTGATTAGAGATAATTATCATGAATTTCAAGAAAATAATTTAAACTTACACTATTCTTCTTAATTTTGGTGGATGACTCAGAGCAGCTTGTTTGCCTTGAAGGAAACCGCGAAATGCACCCAATCCACTTGCTGTGAGTATAGCAATGCCAGTCTCAAAAAATGAATGCTCGAATCGACCTCTAACTGGCTTTTCAACGTTGAAATATATATAAGCATCATTACTGGGAACTACTGTTGTATTATTCTGTGGTAGAAAAGGAGATTCGTAGGTGTAGCCTGGTAGCTGATTATTATCTGAAATTGTATAGGCCAATATAAAAAATTAATTTCATTGATTGAAATATTACTGACAATATTTAAGAAAAGACATCGGTAATAAAATTAGGGAAGAATAATTGCTCCTTGTATAAAGAAAATTTGAAAAATTCTTTTTATTTATAAATAATTATTAAAACCACATAAGAAATAGTGAATCTAAATAGAAAAAGTTACAGATTCTTGTGAATTCATTAGAAACTACTTTATCCATGTTTACAAAAATGTTCAAACTTCATAAAATTACAAAATTCTATTTTTGTAAAAAATAAAACTTTTTTAGTAAAATATTTTCTAAAAATCTACATATCTTATTGGTTTTGCCACAATGGCTTTCAAAATATTGCAATATCCTCATGAATGACAAGCTCTGGAACATTCTGATTCTTCTTTGTCTTCCTTTTTTTGTCAAATGTTTCATTTTCAACTTTTCTAATTTTTATCCTTATCAATCCTCATTTTCGGTATAGGCTGTCATATTTATTAAAGAAACAAGTTGAGAAATTTACTTTTACTAAGTAAAATTTCCCAGAGCCCCTTTCATCTTATTTAAAAAATGTTATTTCTTCCCAACAGTATTATTTTAGTATAAAACGTGACTTTTAATTTTGATCATGATTGTAAAAAGATAAATTGGTAATATAAATAGTTTAAAATAAACAGATCCAAGCTCTACACAAGATTTTTTGTTCAACATTGCTTATTTTTTGTTTAAAGCCATTAACATGAAAATATCATGTTTCATAGAATTACTCATACATATTTTTTGCTCGTGGCCAATCTGACTGATTTTCATTTTTTTTTTCCTGTATATTTATGTATTCCTTATATTGTACCACAAGATTGAAGTTACTTCTTGACAATAGTACAAGCTTTGAGTTAGTTTGTAAGACAACCCCAGCAGAAAAAATAACCTCAGTCAAGGGTACTATCTTTGGAAAACGGCTAATTATAAATAAAATCATAACATTTTTTTGTAATAATTGCCAGTATTAAAACCAAGTAGAGATATGTTGTATTTACATTTGCAAATCATATTTAACAATAGAATCCAATATCTGGAGATCATTTTTTTTTTAATTTATACTGATTAAAATAAATTCTTAATGCTTTTTTTTGAATGATTTATTTTTAAATGAAAATCAATGATTAAGTATTTTTCAAGCTATGAATATATACTTCATATCCTTTATTTTTAGTAAAAATAATTGTTTGTTTTTTTACATTCCTATAGGATAAGGTAACAGCTAAAAAGTTTAAATGTATATTCAGGCCTTTTTGAACAATTTCGAGGAGCTAATTCTACTATTTGCAATAGAAAATTCAAAACCTATGGCCAATATTTGTACTTATATATACTTAAAATTAGACGACAGTTTTTCTCCAAGTGTTTGGATGTCTTGGAATGATGTACTGTCATATTGACGGCTGCTAATGTAAGATTTGGAGTATTTTGTCTGCAATATTTGATAGTACATCTTCTGTCTTGATGATGCTTGAACTGGCAAAACGTTGACTGATGAGTTGTTTGCTGGTGTTTTAGAGACTCAAGGTTTTGTCTTTTTAATTTTATCTTATCTCTTTTATATTACAAACAACCTGTCACAATACTATTTTAAATCACAAGCCTTTATACTCACTATATTAGTACAGTTAAACTTAGCAGAATAAAATAATAAATAAAATCATTAAAAGCTGGTATGGCTTATCAATGATATACATATATACATATACATATACACATGCATAACTTTCAAGGATATCCTTATAGGGAGAGATGGGAGGGTATCATCCCTCTCCAATGATTTGAAAATCCCTAAGTAGTAACAATTGAGATTTGAGAATCTATTTCAAACTGTGAAAATTGAGATAAAACAAAACTCAGTTTATTAAACTCAAGGTTACTTAAGTTATTTAAATTTGTCAATCTTCCCAAATCGTTTAAGATAAAGACAGATTTCAGGAAATGCCTAAAATATGTAATTTTTAATTAATAATTCAGGAAATCCTGTCAAAAATGGTGAGAAATTTTCGAATTTGTACCACCTCCCTCTTCCCAGCCAAATAAGCTATAGCAACCTCCCTGACCACTTTTACATTTTTCAAAAACTGAAGTAATTAGAATATTAGTCTAAAACTGTAAACTTAGTGAGTATATGGCCTTTTGAGTTCAACTTAATGAATTGGTACTGAAAAATATTAGGATTCATACTACTGTATGGAAAACATTCAGTAACATTTTGAATAATTTTAATCACAAAGTACACACTAATAATGAATTTCCTTGTTAAGTAGGATGAGGTTTGAAAAACTGTTTATGTCCTTCAGGAAACAATTATTGAGTTTATCCGGAAAAACAGCAAGTTGAAGTCGTAGGTTTCAAATGTTTAACACATTAACGAAGTTTTTTTTTTTTTTTTATGTCTTCTCTTTGTTAAGGTTATTTATAGTTTACAAGAAGAATATTATTCCTAACATTAAATCTTACATAGGGAATTCTTATCGCCATCTTCTAACATCTTAAATTTTTTCAAAGACGAAGAACATTAAATTTTTACATGGTGGAGAGAAAATAACTTAAAATTTAAAATATCTAGATGCTTCTGAAAAATAATCATTTCCTTAACTTAGATTTTACATCTCCTACATCTGTATGTCGTCATGAGAACGAGACAACATTAGAATTTTACCAACTTAACAGTGCATATTGTTAATACAAAGAAAATATATAATGGTTCGAAAATTGGATTAAGTTTAATTACATTTACAAAAAAATTGTGTCATTTGAAACTTATTTTAGAAAATTATTAGTGAAAAAAGATTATCAACTAAACCATTGAAGGCTAATTTTGATTTTCCATCATAAAGCTTATACAGAAATACGTCACGGAGGCATTTAAAATCTGAAAATAAACAAATAATAAATGATCATTTCATTAATAATTTATAGTCTATAAACCAATTACATTTTCCCACCGATGTTTTTTTTTTTCGGCTGCGGGGAACGAAACAAGATTTTGGACCACAATGGCTATCTAAGGGATTGTATTGAGAGAATGTTGGCTGTCGGAAAATCAAATATAAAATTTTAATACCGATAAAACCTATATTAATTTCGTAAGTACAATCATACCGATTTAAAAACAACTATTATATCCAAGTTTGAAAGCCTGCCAAAACATTAAAGTCAATTTCATAAAATTTTATAGTTGCGTCATTGTCCTTCCGACCAACAATATTTCGACCACCTTGAAAATCTGTACTCACCAAAAATCCTGTTTTTTTTTTTTCAAATAATTATCCATGGTTATTGTTAGGTGTCCAACCATGAATTATATTAATATTTAATTTCAGTAAAAAGTTGTTCAACCAATCAACCATCAACTAATTTCCTAGAAAATCCTATTGGTTTATTGTCAGTTTAATATTGTCTATCTTGCAATATGATTCTCCATCTCTCATTGGACAGGTGCGGATACAAATATGAAGAGAAAAAAATATATCGCCAAATTTATACTTTAACTACTGGTCTTGGAATATATTATATATATTATATTATATTATATATAATTGGAAAAAGAGGATCTAAAAATGACTCTTTTTTAGCTTGCTGTAGAGACGTCGCAAGTTGGCCGTAAATGGAATTGAATATGCTTATCTCGTAGGAAACTTTGTTTGCTTTAATTTGAATTTAATGTTTATCTTTTTAAAAAAAAAAATCATGGTTTTTGACTTGAGTGGAAAAATTAAAAATAATTCCAACATTTTTTTTATTTCGTTGTGAAGTTGGTGGCTGGTGAGGTGGAAAATCTCATACTCAGATTCTCTACCCTAAAAAAAGTTTAGAATCGTTGAGAAAAAATCTTCACTGATTTTTCCTGAAAACGTCCTTCCTTTTTAACCCTCAGATGATTAGACTAGCAGTAATATATTTCATGTAATTTATTTTGAGTGATACGCTATTTTGAGGCAACCATCATAGGAATCGTTGCATATAAACAGAAACCACTGAGTATTTTGTTTACTTCCATTTTTGATTCTGCATTGTTTATTATTAGTGAGCTTTATCAGGTTTGGAACTTGGTTTTACAGACACTTCCAAAAATGATTTCATCAAATTGACCCATCATCAGTTCAATTTTCTTCTATTGGTATCCTAAAATCAGGAAACAGTCAGCTCATCCTAGCCACACCAGTCCCTTCAAAGATTGTCGCAAAACTATTTTATCTATAACTGATTTGTAAATTAATTTCTAAAAATGAAAAATATCAGGTTTTTTTAAAAATTTAAATAGTAGAGTCTGAATCAAATATTTCTTTCTTTCCTTGTTTGATACTTACATGTCAAGTCTACAACCATGTTCTATAAAAGTAAGCACTTATTCTGACAGGTAGAATATTACCCACGGGAAATTTAAAAATATAGGATAAAATTAAAAAAAAAAAAAAAAGAAACTTTGGATGACAGACTATAAGTTTATAATATATATACAGCTAGAGGTCACAGATGATGAAATAGTATGCTTTAAGTCGATAATATAATATTTCTGTTTAGCCAAAAATTATAAATTAATCCTTTCTACTGTTTCGCAAGTGGAATCTCAAAATTTGGTACAGTCCCCCTCAGCAGGAAAATAAAAAAAAATCTCTAGGAAAACCCTCTTTAAAAGATTGAACTCACCAGAGTAAATGTTGCACAAGAAACATCACTTCCACCAATAAAGAAGTAAAGTTTGGGAGGTTTGAGTGCTCTTATAACCATAATTCTTAGAGAAGTACAGACATTACTTGAAAAAGTATACCATGGAGTCGAATACGCTGCTAAGCGGACATTCGCACTCTAAACACAAATAAAACATTTAGCACGTAAACCTTGTATATATAAAATTCATTAAGTGTGAAATTATTAACCTCTTCTGCAAGCATGTCTGCAAAATGACAAAATATGTGTATGTATCCTGTTTCTAAGTAAAATAAAGGTAATAAAGACTTTATATCGATGTCCTGCAAAATTCAAACTTTTATAATAAAGAAAATACTAAAATAAGGGGTAAAGTGTAATCTATAACATACCCCAACCAATAAGGTTCTGCACATGGCAATAGCACTCATCATCGAAAAATACAAGATATAAAATATTTGATCAAAAAGTTTTTTTAAACTATTAAAGGACCTAAAATATATTATTGAGTTTTAATATTTTATAAAATGAATTAAAATTTCTTACATACCTAAACATACTTAAATATTTCTTGATGATGTCTAATATTAATATTAATTTTTGGTATGATTTCTGAATCTGGAAGCATAGCGAGATCATTTTTCATAAATCTATCCATGGAATTCAGGTTTAAACATAGAACTTCAAAATTAGCAGTTAACTGAAGAGTGAACATCATAAATAAATGAGCCACAAGCACATCTGCAATGCTAGCAATTACGACAAAAGCTGTTTCAGTAAAATATACAAAATAATAAAGCAATTTTGAATCGATAGGTAAGATCATAGGGATGGGAGGTTTGACATCTGATACAAATAGCTGTTGTGTATAAAGGTTGGCCAAGATACTTCCCCAGGTAGTAAATACTATAATAGTGAACAAATCTGTATAAATTTTCATTCCAGATGTGAATAAGTCCTTTTGCCGTTTTTTGAAAAATGGTTTCGCATCACTATTACTATAAGAAAAACAATCATCAATTTGTTTGGCTACACTCATAATCTCTTCATGTTTAAAAAACTGTATTGAAAATAATCCTAAAGCTAAAAGTGAAAGGCAGATACGATGAAGAGCCTCTGTAGAATCTCCTTGCTTCATTTCTAGATACGTATACGTCCATACAGCCAAAGTGAATATCAATATTAAAGAATTGAAAGCTGAATGCAGAGTCAAAGTTTTATGAGGCTGAATACCGAGGAAGGACAGCCATTCGCTACAAAATTGTTGGCAGTGGTCATTTAATATCTCTTCTTCCTTATACCCTGAAACAAAGTGTTTTAATTAGTTTGAATTATTTATTTTTTTGATTCTGTTTAAATCTATAACCCAACATTGATAAACATTTTGTCTCAATATAGAAATAAATAAAAATAATATCGAAGAAATATTCAAAAAGATAACATAATCGAGAACAATTGAATTTGACATTGAAGTTGTTTATATTAATTCAAAGAAAATATAAAAAAAAAAAAAATTAAAAACATTTCTTTAGGAAAAAATCAGTGTATTCACAATTACTTCAACTTTTATTTTTTTTATTTAGTAATTAATTTTTATATCAAGCTTATTTCAATATTAATAATCACTTTTCAGAAGGAGGTGGTCGGGGCAGGAAAACAAAAATAGTTATTGGCCGTTTCATCCCACAATGCAGGTCTTCATCAGCTCTGGTGTATTGGAAGAAGGTATACACTACGGAACAAAGGAATACGAATACTTTTAATTCAGTTCGTATTCCTTTGTTTGGTACAAACCTCTGGATAGAGGTGCACATACACCTCTTACTCATATTTATATTAATAATTATATTATATTAATTAGTAATTTGAAAAATATTACTTATATTTAATTTTTAATCATACATGAATTTACATAGATGGTCATTATATCAAAACTTTTTTTATACTATTTATAGATGTTTATTAATCCCTATTTATTGATGATTAGTAGTTTTCATAATTGAAGTTCTTAAGTTAAGATAACTACCAACAAATTATAAATACATCAAACTTAAAAATTAACTCAAAGCTTTCCTTTTAAAAAAATTTAGATAGGAGAATTTGGAATTATTGTCATGATATTATTCATATTTTAAACTTTAAAAATATCAGCTGTAGCTTCAATTTCTTAAGGCTTCTTGATAATCCTTAGAGGTGTCTGAAAAGGAAATAGAATTAACACAGGGTACTGGAGACTGAGTATATCTTCTTTAGGTGCAATTTTTAAGCCATGTCACGTTTTATGGCATATATATTTTTGTGTTTAGTAAATACACATATACATCACTGCTTTAATTTAGTTGTGGAACATCTAACAAATAAACAAATTTTATTTTATTTTGGATTGGATCTTTTATACCAAGGATAGTACCATAGATAACGATTACTTTCTCTACTTGGGTCCTCTCACAGACTATCTGAAAGTTAGTAGGGCTATCTCAAAGTAACCATTGTCTACAGTGCAATCTATCGAATATGTCAAACACAAAATTTGAAGGTGATGGTCAGGGCTGCGATCAAGATGGAAGAAAAAATAGTTATCAACTATTTATTTATTTTCTGCTATCAACTATTTATTTATTTATTTTTTGTTTTTAAAAAATGGAGATTGTCTATTAAAAAAAAAATTTAACGATCCGTTAAAATCATCTCCATTTTTGAAAAACTCTAACTATCATTCTCAAATGTCAGTTCAGGAGTCTTTGTTTCCATCTCTCCAGAGACCACGATGATGACCAAAAGTTTGGGTCGAAACATCGACAGAAAATAAAAAAATTGTTGATAACTATTTCTTCTTCTTTCTTAACCACAGCTCTGACTATCGCTTTCAAATTATCATAAAGTCAGTGATCTATAAATTTATAAAAATATATAATTTTTTTTTCAAATTGCCCACTATTAAAGCAATGAAGCAATATATATAATAGTAATTAAATTCAATTTGAACACAATAATAAGAGGAGAAATTTGAATTCAGCTCATTCTATTATTACTGTACTGCTGTTATAAATAAATAATATTAATTATTTTTAAAATATGATATTCCTTTTGCAATTTACAAGTTGATAAAATTAAACTATTTCAATGCTATATAAATTATTTAAACTTTGAAAAATATTGTTTGA
This sequence comes from Halyomorpha halys, assembly GCF_000696795.3. NCBI lineage: Eukaryota > Metazoa > Arthropoda > Insecta > Hemiptera > Pentatomidae > Halyomorpha > Halyomorpha halys. Next base: position 327,582 of record NW_027111978.1, on the reverse strand, counting down.
ATAATAATATGCTGATATGCTTATAAATCTAGATTTCAAAACCTACTTTTTAGTAGAGAGAACATATTTCTGCAAGTTTTTTTTTTCCGAGTATAATCTTAGACAGGAATAAATCATCTAGCACACACTACATCCTTATATAACATTGCAAGATGATCGATAGCATAAATATTTTACTAACAATCTTTGAACTTCAAAGACGACCCTGCCTACTAATCATTCACTTATAAGACGTACCATATAATATTAGATAAAAGATAATGATACAGCAACCTTGAATGATGAGTCCTATTATTTTAGGAATTGATTAATTTTACTTGTATCAAGTGAGAGGGCTTTGCTAAACTGAATGCTCGAAAAAAAAGTACGTTAGAGGTGGGAAAAAAATCGGTGAGTAGTTCTTTAGTTATTTCAACCCAAACTCACAGTCCGAGATTACCGTTTACATTTTTAACTATCAAATAATATTATGTATTCAATCTATATATTTAAAATTACAATTTATGTTCGTTATTAATGTCCTATTCGTATACGTATTTGTCCTTATATTAATATATTATTTCTATGTAAGTGGATTTATCCTGCATAGATAAACATATAAATATCTTTATGAACTAGTATCGTTTACTTTAGAAATACTTATAAATTTTTAGAACGTGAAAAATGTGTACTAAATCCTTTTGACCGAAGAGGTTTACTGTAGATAGTTTACTTAATTATTATAGAAACATGCGAAAACCGAGCGAATTCGTTTCAAATGTCAGTGTTTTTTTTTATAACACTCCTCTATGCGATGTTGGGATAGTAAATACAATTAAAATTCTGTACAATAATATAAAACACAGAAAATGAAATAATAGAAGTATGTGTATACGTCGTTTATGCCTCGTAAGTTCTAAAAAAATCAAATACAAGATTTTCATATTATTAATATAAAAAAAAAAAAATCAAAACACGATTCCAGTGACCTCTTGATACTACCTCTTTATT
>NW_027111978.1:299635-326392 GCF_000696795.3 Halyomorpha halys | reverse complement strand
TAAAACAAAATAAAATTTCTAAATAACGTAAATTATATTTTTAATTAAATTACTATATACATAAATACATGAAATACCTAATCCATAATTTTTATTTAATATAAATTTTCGGTAAAATAAATTTATTTATATTGGGTAAAAAAACAATATTAGGTATATATTTTTGTATGTATAACAAAAAAAAAAACTCGCTAATTTAGTCGTGGAATTATGAGTTCGTAGAAAAAATTTTAATAACTTTTGTCCGTTATAGAGGAGTGAAAGTACTGAAAGGGGATAAATTAGTGTATGCGTCCGAAGTGGAGGAATTCCGGAATAGAGTGGTTTGAAATAAATTTGTACTTTGTTGACCTGTACCTCAATAAGATTGTTGTAAACAAGGGTTTCTGCTATGGAGGGGTAGCTGTGAAGAGGATATAGAACGTAATTGGAGATTTGGTTATAATAAAATTTAAACAGTTGTGTATTTATTGCTCAGCATTCAAAAACATGCATATCTACTTGTGAACATATTTATTTTAAAAACATAATTTTTATTGCACTGTTTTTTTTTTCTTTCTTAGAGGGAATCCTGGTCCTAGTTATGAAGGTGGTGGAGCATCCATGGCTGACTGTGGTTTCAGTATGGGTTCTTCCTCAACTTCATCCCACCAGCAGCTCCAACCGGAAGGTGAATGATTTCCAGCTTGGAAGATGGAAAAGATAATTTTTTTCTTCAAACCATCTTTCTAACAAATAAAAATTCAACAAGCATCTTCATTTGTATCTTCTTAATTGAAAAAAAGATAAAATATTTCAACTATATTTTTTAGATCGAAATTTTCGATTAGGTGAATTAGCTTTGCTTCATCCTATCATCTTCACCCATTGGTGATGAGATATTCTGAACAATGCCACTATCATTCGTGATTTTGTTTGTTGCGACGTCTTAGTACATAAACCGAGGTAATTTTTGTTTATTATAACCAAAGCAAGCAAACAGCTACTTTTTGAAGAGGAGAAGGCAAAATTTGAAACTTTCTTATATTTTTGACTGAATTTTCCCAAATTACTAAAATTTACCTCTTCCTTAAACAATATTTTTAAACTTATTTCTTTAAATACCGTTTATAAGGAATTTCGAGGGTATAGTACTCTCTTTGAATAATATTAACCACAATTTGCATCGTTTGAAGTAGGTTCTCATATTTTCAACTTTTCAGGTTTTATGAAAGTATTGGGAGGGGAATGGTACTCCCCTCTTCTTCCACATCTCTAGACTTGTACTGTCTGGACTGGAAGTGTTTGTTTTTAAACTACATCAATATACTGATGGCTGATGGTGGCATAGCTGACTAAATGTTTAATCAGGAGGGAAGATTTATTGTTATCTTGTGGAACAAACATGAAAACTTTTTATTAATTTTTATATTTCAATTCTAGTTAGTACTAGGATTACCACCCATCAAGGATTTGACTCCTCATAAACAAAGGTTGAATTTGCCAATATTTTAAAGATGGATTTGGCCATGTGTTTAGCCGGTATACCACTTGTAGAAACAATTTTTTCTTCGATGTTAGCAGCTTGGATTGTTCGAGATTAGTTGTCAGTTTCCAAGAAAGCACTTTTGAATATAAAAGCAATTTCCATGCTTTCTTGTATGATGTTTTATTTATTAAAATTATCCATTCCATCAAATAATTATTTCATAAGAAAAAAAATTTAATGAGGTTGAATACCCAGAAGAATACTTTCGTGAATAAATAAGGTTTAATATACATTCCTAATTTTATTACAATTTATTTATTAGGTATATTATGAGTAGTCGTTAACGCTAAATATTTAACCTAAAACTCCATTTACTTCGAAAAAATTATGCAAGGTGTCCTGTGGTTGAAAACTTTTTGTTTGTCAACATTTTACAAAATATCTTCATTATTTTCCTCCCTCCTCTCCATACGACCTTTCAAGCCAGGTACTGGATTTTTTTTAACTTACCTTTGGGTCAAAATTTATTGACAATTTTTATCAAGAGTGCTTTATATTTTAAAATTGCGACTCGCCCAATATTACTGGAAAAAATTATATGCTGAAGAGGGGGGGGGGACACAATATATAAATGAAAAACTATTGTTTTTTAATTGTGACCTAAAGCCAAGATTAAAAAAAAAGTAATTGATCAATATTATTATTTTTTTGTTTTACTTTTGGTTGTTCCAAATGAAATGTGTAATATTTTCTAAATGTAAAAAACAATTAATTACAATTATAATTAATTCAGTTTTTGATCTCAGAATTTATATTAATATTTAATAATTTACTTGTTTTTTTTTTTTTTTTTAATTATCTTCTATATTTTTAGACTTGTACCAGCATACGTACTTTTCAGTCATTCATGTTTGTCTTTATATTATTTAAGTAGTCATCAAAGAAGAATTTCTGGTATGCTGAAGTTTTTTTATGATCTTGCTGCAAATTCTCCTGAGACTATTATATTGAAATGAAGACCCTCTGTATTTATTTGTGACCTTAAATTTTTAATACTTTAATTTTAATTGTAACATGTCATTTTAACCAGCCCCTTACATAAAACTTTTCAGTTCTTCATCACCACCTCCGTCTTAAGTAGCATTTTCTCTTTTCTCAGACTCAATTATCAAACTTAGAACTCATAAATTTGTTTAATGTTCACCATTATGAACTTAATTGAATAAAACAAGAATTTTGTTTCATTGGTAAATATTTATGATATAAAACAGAAAATTTCCAGAAATGAGTTGTTGAGGATTATAAGGATATTTTGCTATAAGAGCAAGAAATCATTTTCTTAGATTAATTTTGTATGATTATTTAAAAACTTAACTTCTAGTAACTTTATTGAAGCTTATTATTTGGAAAAACAATATTTTACTGCTAAATAGTATATCATCTTAGTAATAACTTATATATTGTACAATAATTACTTGTTTAACATGTTAATAAACACTGAACCAACAGGAAAACATCCGAGGGGTAGACCGAACCGTAGATGGGAGGATTGCGTTAAAACTGATTGAGTAGAATTGGGTTTGAAGGGGCATCACTGGAAGGATGTATGTAGAGAGCGATTCATTATCACAGGCCTTCATTATCACACTATTACTTGTAAAATGTGATTATTGTTAAATTATTATTTGTGTGTAATTTAAAAATATAAAATATAATGAATTGACAGTGGAAAATATATTTTGTATTTATCTATACAATGATAAATTTTTTTTTATTACAAATTAAAAGTTTTAGTAGAATAAATAATAATTTTTGTTCGAGTTGATTAGGTGAGGTATAGCAAATTGGTTTGGATTAACAAAAAGTGAAATGCTTTCCCTTCTCCATAAAATAAATAAATTAGAATATAAGAAATATTTAATTTAATTAAAAGATATTCTCTTCAGTCAAATTCCATTTTCTAACCTAAAATAATAAAATTATCAACAAATACTAGAACCTAATTATTTTCATATTTTTTTCCCATGTATTTATTTTTTGTTTTACTTATTATTTTAAAGATATGATCAGTCTAATGCTCGGAGAAATCATTTGATTAACCTAAAATCGGAAGTTTTAATGTTACAAGGCGAAGATAAGCAGACGAATCCTTGATTCATAAGAAAAAATCAATTTTCAAAAATTTGTTACATAGAAACTTCATCCACTCATGTGTTCAATCGTGCTATTTATGCTATAAATTGGAATATACAGTATGGATTATGAAAAATAATTGTTTATACAATTTCATAACTAGGTTCTGTTTTTTTCATTAAACTTTGTTCTATTATTTTAATCTTTGACCTTTAATTTATAGAGAAATGATATTACATATTAGACTGTTATCCTATATTTAATGATTTAATTTTTTCTTATGTCTGGCAAAATTGTATAACACAGACTTGCAAATTTAACTTTAGGTAGTAAATTATGGATACTGTGATTTTTCTGTTTCTTACATATATTTCTAATTGTACATTTCAACATGTTTTTGAAAATATATTATATATCCTCGATGTGTGTTGGTCTTCTAATATCCTGTTGCCCTACTCCTTTTGTATGTATTTTATTGGTAATACTAGAACCATACAAGGCAAATATTCTCTCTGTTGTACTGTTAATATCCTCCAAGGAGATATTTTGTCCTTTCTGATATTTTTTACCCAATTTCAGGTAGGTTCTTCAGGGAGTCTAATCAGTATTTCTGAAGGAATCCTCTGGATTGTTACAACTATGAATCCGTTTTTCACTTCTGTATCTTTTTAACTATCTCTAACATTAGGAACAAGCATGCTCATTGTCTATTTGTTTTTAAGTTTTCACATTTTTATCATTAAAAAAATTATCCGAATACTTTTGACACCTATATTATTCTACTGTCATGTGAAAAACGTGTAAATATAATATAAATAATAATAAATAAAATAACTAGTTTTTTGTTACTGTTCAGAGTTGTTACAACATTAACAAATTAGTAAAAAACCCTTTAAAAAAAAGATAAATTAATAAAAAATAAGTAAAACAAAAAGTCTTAAATAAATTCTGAACACTTTTGATAGTGAATGTCAATAGTCTTCAATTTTTCATAATAGGTCCAATATACATTAATTTAAATCAGACTTAAATTCATATATTATTTAACATTTGTAATAGGTATTATAGAAGAAAAGTGTAATTACTTTTATAAGTCAACTAATAATATACTTTTAATGACTATATTTTATCGTTTTAAATTCTAATACTTTACTTTAATCTCCATAGTTTTTAAGTTAATAGGATTATAAAAGAATGTATAGTTATTATTAACATTAGAATGTACAGTTGTTATTAATTAGTATGCTTGATTAACTTTAAGCATACTAATCTAGAGCATATATAAATAAATATAATTAGAAAATTATGCAATTTTAACTTTAATGAATGAAACAAAAAATAATTACGGCTAAATTCACGATTTAAAGGATGTAAAATATTAGTTCAACTAACTGCCTCTAGATAGCAGCACAAATCGAGGAAGGTAGGAAAAATAGTTCAATCTAGCGGCGATAGAGGCCAGCACCACCCAAACATTCCAATGATCTCGAATTTTAGGTCTAATAAGGGTACTCTGGTGGAAAATCGTCCAGATTACGTTTTTCTGCATTAGCAGTCTTCATAACTCAGTAAATTATTTAATTATGAGAAATTGGTGCATTTATGTAGATTCGGAGAGTTAGGTTTTTAACCACGATTCTGTAAAACACTATATTTTTCTTATTTAGGTACATATGGGCATAATATATTTTAATGTTGATAAATGACACAGATATAAGTTCTGTTGTTCTTACTATTCATGAAAAATTGTAGAAACTCACTTTATTATGCATATGTTGTCTTATACAGTAGGTTTTCATTAAACCCATTCCTATTTCTAATCCTTAGACTAAATTAATGTCTGGTCTAATGAGGTTCATACTAAACAGTCTATGATTTGTAGGAACCTCATTTCTGTTTCTTGGATAATTATTTCTTTATTAGTGTAGCTATTCAATTATCCTCATGACCTTTAGTAGAAATTTAGCTATTTAATGATAAAGAAGTGTACCTGTTTAATGATTTAGTTTTTTTTATAAATGAGCAAATTTTTACTATCTGACAGAATGTAAAAATTTAATAGTATATGTTAAAAGAATGTGTAACATAATACTATGACAAATAATTACAACAAAGATTCAGTTTAGTGATCAGAACAATCCCAAATTGATAGCTCAACAGATTATTATCATTCATTTCAGAATCGAACTTACATCAAGAGTTTGATCTTCAAATATTTTTAATTTATTTGTTTTAACAACTATTATATTGTCTGTAATATTGGTGGTTTTAAATTTTAATGAGCAGGAAAATCAAATTGAATTGTTATTTAGTATTTATCTAACAGAAAGAACATTTTTCTATGTTCACCTATAAAAAAAAAATCCCTAGAACACACCAGGATATCACCCCACAATAAAACAAATTCAATACATAATGAGCCAGGCGAATAAATGACATTTAAAGGGCTCCTTCTAAAAAGGTTATGCTGCCAAATAAAAGTTGCTGCAAGCAATTAATAAGTCCTTAACTAAGCCCTTGCTTAACAAAGGCTCTTAGGAGCCAAAACTGAAAATACTATAATTTGGTTTAAAATAATAGGTTTTTTTCTTATCCCTTAATAACTTTATGTGATGTCAGTAATAATCTCTTAATATGAATGTCTTCATTAAATCTATTTACACCTGTTAATAACCACACAAGACCTATAATTTTAGTCATATCCATTTGTACAAAAAATGTATTAAAAGGGCTTGCGTATGTCAAATGAGCTGAGGGTAATTAAACAATTCACAAATATTTAAATCAAATTAAAAGTAATGAAGAGTAAAATCTAAAAATATTTCATGTTCTGCTAAAATAATAATTTGGCACCATACAATTATCAAGCAAAGAAATACTGTTTTTTAATGGTATGCCGAGATAAAATTTTAATGGGCTAAGTAATAAATAATTAACTCTGAAAATTGTCCATCATCTTGGCTATTATGTCCTTTTCCATATTTTGTACACTGCTTATCTGTCTATTTTAAGAAGTTGCCTGGAACGAAGGATGAAATATTATATAATAATCTAGTTAATAGAGAAAATAATCTCCATAAAATTTTATAGTTCTAATATTATAAAGATGATACAAGATATCAGAAAGCTTGCACATTGATAATACAAACTATGCCGTAAATATTTAATCCTTATTCTGCATTAATATCCTATCAGTAAGGTAATAATTTTTTCAAATCCTGGTGATTGAAATTGAAAATTTGGTCTCGTATAATCAATAAAAATTGGAAGCTAGATAGCTCAGTCCCTTACAAAGTACCCCGACTCTTCATGGGTAGTACATTTATTAATCAATAAAATTTGGCATTAATGACTTAATTATATATTTCAATACTTGAATATTATTTTAAGGGAATTTAAATAAAACATGTCTAACCTTTTGTTAGAGTAAATGAAAATATATCAGAAGAAAAAAAAAATAATTTAGAAAACCTAAAACAAAAGAAATATTATAAATGAGTCAGAGAAATAATTATCAACTGTATTTAATGCTTAATTTTTTTTTCTAAAATAAGACAAGTTAAAAAAAAAACTGACTATGAATTGTGTTAAACTTAAATGAAGCATTCTTAAAAATTTCTACCAGTAGCAGCTATTTGAAAAAACTGAGGGTGCCAATATGGCTGCCGAGATGCCTTACAATTCAGACTTATTCTGCTCAATATCCTATACAGCTATTGTAGTCATTTTTCTCTGGATAACAGGTACTGAATAATGTGTTGATGCTCTATATGTTATAACAACACTAATATTTCCAGAGTTAATTCATATCTGCCACAGATTAGAAATGAACCCGAACGAGGCACTGTAATATCCTCACCCCACGATTGGATATGTTGACCTCTGATATCATAAATAATTGACCATATTATTTCAAATTATGAAGATGATCAGGTCTACAGTCAAAAGGAAAAAAAAAAGTTAAAAACTACTTATTTATATAATTGTTAACTATTTTTTGTTTTCTTTTGACCGCACACTTGACAATCCTTTTCATAATTTTTTAATAACTTACTGTTCAAGAAATAAATATGTGATACATTAAAATAATAAGATATATATTTTTAATGATTACTTCAAAATATTTTGGTTTAATCCTCTATGAGTTGGTTAACTATTTTTTTTTTTTTTTCTGTAGGACATAAATTCTTAATACAATAATCTTTTCTTTTTTTGCATAAAAAATATAATAAAAACTATATGAGCGGGTGGATGAGAAGGGTAAAAGTGACAACTTAACAAAAAGTTTTCTTTCTTATATACCTATACCTGAACCAAATTTACACTTGAATGTTGACAAATTCATGAAATTATGAAAGAACTAACTAATTATTAAATTCATAATTTCACAATTTTGTCAAAATTGAAGTGTAAATTTAATTCAGCCACAGGTAGATAGAATTGAGAGATTTTGCTAACGTACCTATTAAATATTATAAGTAGATCCATTTACTTAACAAAGGCAACAAACTATTAAACTGCATAGTAGCAAGCAAGGAGATAAGATGGGTCAGAGTTTTTGACAAGTTGCCACACATAGTCCCAGTCCCAACATATGAGAAAAGCGGATTGGTCTGAAATAAAAGCCTTAAAACTATCAGTTGTTGACAATCTCTTGTTACTAGGCAAAATAAATATTATTACTATTGATCGTAAAAATTTGACTAAGTCTTATTTAATACTGTAGTCATTAAAATAACTGGTTTGATTAATGTCTATTTTATTACGACCAACTAAAACAACAGTTATTCCAAACTTTTTATCACTGAACGGGCTCAGGTCACAGTTGGCAACCCTATAACTTCTCAGACCCACCTTATTTCATACTTACAACTAAAGAAATATATTACATTTTCTATTTAAACAATTTGAAAAATAAAATTGTACACACTAAGGTTTTCCATCATTTTCCCCCATAGCTCTAGAAAATTCCTTCAACAAAAAATCCTTTACAGTAACATACCTGTGGTCAAGAGAAAAACAATAGATGCCAAATGTTAAAAAAAAAAAAAAAAGAATTGCATCTATTTCTAACAAAACTTTCATCTTAATCTCTAATAGATATGCATATTATCAACAAATGTAAATTTGAAGTTATAGTATAAAAAAAAAAAATAATCTGATTATTTCTCACAGATGAAGTCTTTAACTCGACCTGACTTTATGATATAAAACCATTTTTTTTTTTTTTTTTTTGCTTTGTTATAGTCTTAATTACAGTTAGTTTTTTTAATTTCTATATTTGTGAGAAAACTTTAGGTTCAATATATATCTGTTTTACTATAAACATTCGTTTAATAAAATTACCTTTAAATGCAAGAATTGATCAGGTAAGGGAGAGAGAAAAATCCTAAAGTTTGTACAGATCATTCTCATAAAAGACAGTTGATGAATGCCTAACTCACAATTGTGGAAAGAAAAAGGATATCCAGTCCATGGTAGAAAATAATATGCTTTATAAGATATATATATTATGGTTAACAAACAATACTAAAATGAAATTTGTGATTTAATTGGGTTATATTCAATTTATAAATGTGAGACAAAACTGTACAAAATGACACATTGTAAGTAACAAGGTCAGACTACATACATATCATTTTTACACAGATTTATGTCTTGTATAATTATATTATAATTACAAAAATTTAATAATTATATATGGACTATACCCCAAAAATTACGATCTTATATTTATACATAATATTCAGATAGCTTTTACTAGCCAAAATATTTAATTTTTATTCATATTAATGATTTAAAAATGAAGGGAGGGAAGAAACATATAAATACACGACATTTCACTACCAATCTATAATATATAGAAATTTTAAAGAAAAATAAATAATACCTCAATTATATTATATGAAATCAAAACAATAAGACCACAATAAACAAATACCTTTTGTGTTCTAATTTTGAATAACACGACTAGTATGCTATCATGAATAGATTTTATATATTTATATATATAACAAAGAATACATATACCAAAATTTGTACAACTCAAAAAAAAGAAACTAAAAAATAAAAAAAGGAAAAACATGGAAAACAACAACGATTCTAATGATTAAAATATAACAATAAGGAAATGCAATCAAATTATATAAGCAAGAGCTAAAATACAAATATATAATTTCAAATTCTAGGATTATACGTTTCAAATAGCAACAAAAATTTAAACATTTTATAATTAATTGTTAATACAGAAGACTGGAATAACTTCATAACCATTACTTTAATAATTTTCTAATACAGTTCAACTAGCTATGACAGATTTATTACGTCTTTATTACAATTATTAATACCTACAACCATGGAAAAATCTGTGTGGCTAATGCAACTGTTTGAGCAACATATAAATACATATATAGACTCGGATAATGTCTAAATAAATATAGATATAACCGCTATTAGCCTAAAATAATCGAAGTTGAGACATGAATCTTTATTTCCACTAAGCTAAGGATAAGAAAAAACACTACAACAGAGGGCACCCAGATCGAACAAGTGAAGCAGCGTTCTCAAAAATTAGTCCTTTTTTTTCAAGAAAGGATATCTGTTAAGGTTAAGAAGCACCTACATCTATTTTCTTCGGATATAGAGGCACGGTATCATTAGAACCCACGTGTCCTACGTGTCAAGTGTCATTTTATTAAAAAGGGAAAATTGCCAGGAAATAAATAGTTAGTTTACATACATATACATCCAAATATGTACATACATGTACCTTAGAATAACTTCATTATTTTTTTAAATAATTTGTAAACACTACTATGATTGCCAGAATTAATCCTTGATACGGTAGCATACCTCTTTAAAAAAGAAAAAGAAAAAAAAACTCAGATATTTACATACTTCCCAATTCCGATTAGGAACTAAAACAGATAATGATACTTTGTCTTCTATAAATAGATCAGTCCGACAATTATTATTATTCTGCAAAGCATTATTTTGTACAATTATTGTAGCGATTCATTTCGTATCCCTATTCATTTCATGCTATATAATAGCCATTATATCAGAATTACATCGTTTAATGAAATCTTGTCATGACCCCATTATTAGATGAAAAAGAGTGACTTTTCTATACCAAAGGAGACCTATTTATTTTTCCATTATGTCCCCTCAATCGTTTAAATAGTTTACTCTTGACTATGGTTTAATCAGTTACACAAACTGACGGTGGAGATGCTAGCACAGGGGGCTAACAAGTTCAGTTATTCCGTAGGAGCTTCATCATCTGAATCTACTAGTGTGCTAAATTTATTTGATCCGGCAAAGTTCTGGAAAAAACAAAAAATTATACAATAATTAAATATAAACAATGAAATAAATCAAATTCAAGTATTATATCTATAAATACATTAGTATAATGTTATGTTATTAATTTATGTACTTGTAGGTAGAAAAATAAAATTAACAAATCCTTAAAATTTCATCAACCATTTCCTTACCACCAAAAGAAAAATTTCAAAAAATCAAATGAATTAATATTTAATTATTCTTCTTTAATAAAAACCAACTACAGTGTAATATCGGTAATCCGAACTGTCATAAAATAAGCTACTTTTTTTGAGAAAAATCAGCAGGCAATAACAATTTTGTATTCAAATTAAAGTGCACATGTGTATTGGATAATTTTTAATGTTCCAATCTATGGGAAAGTTATTGTAATCACCCTGAAATTGAACGTGGAAATTTTTACTGTTTCAATATTGGGTAATCTAATTCCTATGGAAGTGCTCATAATATATTATGTTAGTGAACTCATTTTTTAAAAAAAAAAATTTATTATTATTATTACGTTTCAAATAAATTCATATAAAGAGTATTTTTTAAAATTTATTTATACTTTTTTTAAACTTACAAACGACCAATCTTATAGTTTTAACAAATTAAATTATCACTTAGCATTACTGGGATATAAAATAAAACAATTTTTTAAAACTTTAAAATGTTGAATTTCCAAAAAAAAAAAGTAGGTTAAATTCATATTGTTGAATTTTTAACAGTATTTCCCCTAACACTTTATCTGATCCGACACACCAATTAGTTTGGATTACCGAAATTACAAGATATCTTAATTTTGTCAACCTTCAAACCAACACTTCAGATTTAGAATTGATTAATAAACACAGTAAAACACCCACCACTTTTGGAGAACTAGTAGGAATATGTAATAGAATGGTAATGGAGAGACATGATTTTTTTTTTTCAATACAGATAAGATAGTATGAGTAAAAACAGTTAAAGAAAGATTTCTGGAGGCTGACACAATTATAAAGTTAAAATAACTGTTGAAGAAAAAATATAAAGCATAAAGAATAAATGATTCCAAGATAAACTTTCTTCTCTTGAACATTAGGAAAAAGTGAGATACCTTTTTTTTTCCTTGTTGTATATAGCATGTCAAATAACTAATTTTTAAAAATAAATTATACAGATAAACATCAATTCCCTCAAAGCACATGAGGGTAAAGATGAATGTATAAATGGAGATACAGTGGAAGAATCCACTGATGGAGATACCAAGATGCTGTATAGAGGAGACAGCGTCATTCAGTATTGTACTATTTCCTAATTTGATAATATATTAGAGAACATCTTTATTATTATAATAATTTGCACTTTAGTTCCAAACAACAAAGATACTGAAGCTAAAATCTCCTTTATACTTATGAAAAAAAACAGAAATATAAATGTTTGTTCAAACATAGCATTGAAATCCACTTATGATTATAACATCAAATGAATTATAATATTTAATAAATGAATACACCTCAAATGTCGAAACTTTGAATATTGCTTCTATTGAAATAAAGCCTTTCAAATCCAGAAAAAAAAAATTAATGATTATTTCTAGAAATATCTAAAAAAAAATATTTCCAAAAGAATTTTAACGAACATAAATCTTTAAGGTTAACTAGGTAAATTTTAGGTCATCTTTAATGCAAATTTAATGACTATCATTTTTATTTCAGAATTAATCACATATAGAAAAAGGGCTATATGTCCAATAAATTATACGGAAAACACTTTGTACGTCTAACCTCTAATTTAAAATAGTAGAAAAAATGCATCCACTAACTTCAATGAGCTATTGTCAGTTAGTAAGCACATAAGAATCTATTCAAAATTTTAAATAAGTGTAAGTTTTAATTTTAAAGATCATCTAGAAAGTTTTAAGTATTTCCTGTAAAATTTCCTTTAGGACACTTTTTCTATTTTAGCGACTGGTAAATTATATTGAATAAAGAATTGCTTTCATGAAAAGATTAGTGAATATACCGTATCCAAAATTAATAGAAAATTGTTTATACAGAAAGCAAACTTTCTTTATTTTATAATTAATACTAACTCCCCTTCCCAAGAGTTGAAAGCTTTCCATGCATGCACATACATACATTGTGGCTATGAAGTTCTTAATATCGAGTAAAATAAAATATTATTTTTATTATGTGTAATAACTTAACTATCCATAATAAAAATGACGCTCATACCCTAAAACCTACTGTCATCATGCACACTGCTACCATTGTATTTCTCCTTGCTCACCCAAAACTAAATTCTATTTCTATAGATTTGGTATAATTTTTGTTTTCAAGTTGTACAACATTGGTAAATAAGTTCCACTTTAGCTATTATGTCAACAAAATATCATAAATCAGAATGGTTAAAGAGACCCTAACTGAAATAATAGCTTTAACTACAAATGGTTGTTCACGCGAATTAACAAGTCATAGTTAGTAATGCTACACAAATAAGTAAAATTTTAACAAAAGTTAATTTTTTTTCCAAAGGCCAACTTCCAATTCAATAGAAAATAAAATTATAAAAAATTAATTCACCCTAAACTAAAGATCATGAATACCCCTATTGTTTTGGATATTTGCTTTTATTTACCCTATATGACCATTATGCACATATATCTTCGATGCGCAGTGATAAGGGCTTAAGTCACTTTTTGAGCATTTGGAGATTATATCATATTATAGCACCAAATCAGATTAATACCAGTTGGTATTAAGGTCTTTATGCTTCAGATAGACTTACTACAATATTGATACATAAAAATAACAATTACAAAAATATCAATAATTAGATGTCACATAATGTTTTGAAACTTTGTTTTTGCTCTTCTGAAAAATTCATATTTTCAATTTAAGCCCTTATGACCAAGCATCAAATACATATCAACAGTTTGATTACTAGATTATCTGAATAAGTAATGTAACTTCTTAAAACTTCTTAGCTTTGTAAAGTAAAATATTTGGTTAAAAACTTCAATATTTTATAGGCATTTAATTTCCCAATAGACCTATGGTTTATGACTAATACTTCCATTCAATAACAGGGGTATTCATGATGGGTTAAATGTAAAATGTTTTACCATGTTAAATGTTATAATAGAGGAATTATGAGCAGCCCTATTTAAAGTCATGTTAAATGTTATATGCTTAAGAGCTCCTAGTGGATTTTTAGGTCAACTTGTTTTATAAGCTTTCTTTCCAAAACATCATGTTATTCTAATTCTACTTACAAGTTTTGGCTAAAGTAATTTATAACAACATGCCTAAATTGAGTGAAAAGAAGAAGTGTGAAAGTTTGGCTTGTGAGGAAGAGAATCAAGATAAACTTACAACTGTCATTACATTATTATTGTCATCCATTGCTTTATTAGTTTTAAAAATATCCAAAACAATAGGGTTATTCATGATCTTTAGTTTAACATGTTAAATGGAGAAATATTTCTTCTTTTTCAATGTTAAAACAATGTAACATGGCTGAGTCTGTTACTAGGTCTGTTAAATGGAGAATGACGTCACGAAACAGACCAGCTGAGCTTGTTTTATTTATTGTCGTGTTAGGTTACTTACTCATAGGTAGCCAAACTTTTACACTTCTACTTATCACTTATTTTAGGCATGTTGTAATAAATTACTGTAATCAAAACCTAGAAATATACGCTAGGAGCTCTTATGCATTCAACATGACTTTAAATAGGGTTGCTCACAATCCTATACTTATAACATTTAGCATGGTAAAACATTTTACATTTAACACAATATCATGAATACCCCTAATACTAACACAATCAAAACACAAACCACAAGCAAGTTAACACAACAAAAAGAAAAAGGTGACGAGCTCAGCTGGTCTGTTCCATGACGTCATTCTCCATTTAACATGAGTTTTTCCATTTAACACGCTTTCACATGTTAAACTAAAGATCACTAATACCCCTAATATAACCTGAGTTTTTTTTGTGTTGTATAATTTTTTTTTAAAAAATAGACAGGAATCTAATTGAAATGACTTATCCAGAGAGTTTTTTCTCCTAAAAATTAAGAGAGAATTGCAAAGGAATCGGCTGTTAAATAATATCGCTAGATATACAATACTTACAGGTGTTTTTGATTCGGGTACTTTAGGCATCTTGGAAATGTCATCTAGACTCTCTTTTCTCTCCCTATAAAAAGAACATAATTATATAGACACTTGGATAATATCATTGGCGATAATATTTGCTATATAACTACTAGCAAATAGTTACAAAATAGCAAACCTATGCTTATTATTAGGTTTGTCAACATCTTTCCCCCTAGGTCTATCTGTCAAACCACTATGTACCCTACCTGAAGAAACTGGACAACTCAGCGCTTCATCATCTGCAACAAATAATTCAATAGCATAAGCATTTTTAAGAGACCAAGGTTAACTTAAAAATAATAAATCATAGTAAAATACTAATCCTCTAAATCATAAGTCTAATTTCAATACAAGCATAATAAATTCCTTAGTGATTTGTAAATTACAATTGGCTGGTTTTGTGATCTAATAGGTACATTTTTTTTTTTTTAATAAGCACTAGGCATATCTAAATACAAAATAGATAAAACAAAACCTTTTTTTTTTTCAGTTTTAGATATTCTTTCTGCTGATTCATTTTATGACCTATTACAAATTATATAATTGATTTTCCATAATGAGTTATGATTCTTTTAAAAAAATTGGTCAGTTCATCAAGCCTTGTAGGCATTAATGTGCGTTAACAACACTTACTGCGGATGATATAAACATTCACATTATAGGTAGAATCTTTTTTTTTTTTTCATTAACATGTTAAAGTATTTAATAATTCAACTTACAGCTCAAAACTCAATTTTATTTTATGTAGTTATTAAAAAAAAAAAATCTTCCCCCAAATAAAATATTACTAAAGGAATAAAACCGTAATGAATGTAGTGTATGGATTTCTATTAATTCCAAAGGATCCAAAATATAGAGTATTGTAAATTTAAGATTTACAGATAGTCATTATGGCATATCAGTAAGTCAACTAGAATGTTGTTAATTTTTAATTTTGAAATATTTCTAAAATAGAATTTTTACAACAAATAAAAATAATGCTATCACACTATAAACTTTACATAACTCATTGTGGGTCACACCTCTTTTTTACTCCATTGAAATAAAAAAGTAAGAGATGCCGAAAATGATTGTTTCTGTACAGCGCATTACAACTGAGTTCAAACTAATAAGGACAAATGAAATTATGCAAAACTATTTTCTATTACTAAATGTAAATGATGAAATTTGGACAGGAATAAAATAATTGACAATTCTTTCAAAACAATTACAACTCTATATGCGACAAACCAAAAGACTTTATCATCAATCCAGTGACTTTACACAAATTATAACCATTAAAAAAAAAAAAGATGAGTTTCAAAGAGACGGTTAATACTCAGTTAAATTAGAATAAGCTGCAGGTACAACACTTTATGATAAGAGATCGGAAATACAAATTAAATAATCATCTAAAGAAAAGATGAAAACAAAAATATTGACTAACCAGCATGCTTTTCCTTGGGAACATCTCTACTTCTTTCCTCTGAGACCCTACTACTAGATTGTGGAACTTCATCCTCCGGACTACTCCTCCCATTATTAACCTTAAAAATCAAAAAGACAATGTAGACAAAGCCATGCAGATAAAAATAAAAAAGATACACCACTTAAAAGACAACATAATGATAGTTATAGTAATATAATAAAAACAAAATAAATTTAAAACTGGACTAACTATAGTCTGCGGTTTACGGGACCATGCGTTTTCTTTAGGAGGTGGAGCTGGTTCTACTACTTTTTTCTCTTCCCACTGTTGCTTGTCGCTCTTATCACCTCTGCTCCCGGTACTTCCTGGACCACTCTTGGATCTGTAACATTCACAATACAATATTTAGATGAAACAGAAATAAGTTTACTAAAAACACTTATCTCAGGAACAAAAATCAATTTATGTAGGCAATAATGTCAAGTAACACATCATTCTCTAATGTTGTAATTTAGTTAATTTCTTTCCCGATTCCTTAGCATTGTATTGTTTTGTATAAAATGCCTTTATTTTTATACTTTAAAAAATGAATCAATTCAAGTAATCTTCATATTAATACCATTAATCGAATTTTTACATGACTCAACCTAGTTTTTTTAAATATAATTTTTAATAAATATCTCAAATTTACCAGTAATTAAATGATGCCTTTATTGGTCAAACTTAACTTAATTAAGAAAGGGGAAAGAAAAGACAAAAAATGGTTATCTACAGGTTACCACCCTATTCTAACCATGTTTTTTTTTGGAGGGGGGTCAACGGCTCAATTTAAAGAATCTACAAATCTCAAGCTCTAAATAACCCATCATGATAATATGCAATAGGTTTAACAGGCTCCTGTGCATTAAGGGAGTAAACTATTCCCTGCCACAAAATAATGACTAAACATTCATATAGATTTCCTATCTATTCATAACGTATTTCTAATATTTCAAGTGCAATACTTAGAACAAGGGCATATAAAAAATTATATGCCAATCGATTTGTTTCATTCTGAAGTATAAGAAAAAAATATTACTATACTACTAAATGGTTTTTTAGTCACCAAAAATTTTAAAAACAATGAGGATTTCAGTAAAGGTCAACAAAATGTTTTCTGTGGAAAAAAGCAAGTAATATTCAACTTTAGCGTCGTCTGAAACACTCAATGAAATTGAAAATTAGATATTTTTAACTTGGGTTTATTTGGAGGACTTCTTACGGTGACTATTGTTCATATAATCGTTAATATCTCCTGCATTTTATACAATTCTTATGTTAATACAACTGTGGGAAAGCTGAATGCTGAATAAACTACTGTTGAAGCTCAAAAGTGTATTTTCTTTACTTCCAATTGGTGTTTTAATTTTTGTTACTAATAAGATCATTTTAATTTTTTCAATTACAAGTTGCTGATGTTTTTAAATTTATATTAAAAATTTTGTATACATAAGTCAAGGACAATTAGAGGGTTTGTTGTGGTATGAGTATAAATACATCGCTACAGTATAGCCCTTGTACAACATTCGAGCTACAATGGAATTAGAGCCTGGAAACAGACTGATAAGGCAGTTTTTAGTCATTATTGAAGTAGGCTTTGGACCCACCTGGCGCTTTTTTCTCACTGTCACCGGTGGGTTCACCGCTTATTGAGGTTGAGGTACCGTTTCAGAACCCCCACCTGTCCAATTTTCAAACGACCTTCACCATCACCATCTGGATGACGGTTGATATTTTAGAAGATATATTATCTTTGAGAAGTATAGTCGATATGTGCATAACGACCCTTCCCCGACCATCTGTGAGTGATTTTCTTTTTTTTTCTCTTTCATCGAGCTCCATATTTTTTTGTTTGTTTTGTCCTCACCAACTGAAGCACTATTTTTTTTTGTATAAAGAAAATTCTCTTAGTTTTGTATGTACATCTGAAGATTTTATTTTCACAATTCTTTAATTTTTGTTACAACAGAAACCGATTCATTTTTATTATTTTATTATTATTTATTTTCTTATTTTTTTTTTTTTATATTCGTTTCAGGTCATCTGTTTAATTTAACCCGAACCAGTAAAAATTTATTCTGGGAAGGAGAATTGTTTTCAATTACGAAAAACCCCTCACCCAAACACCTACACAAACAAAATATAGATTTAATGCCCTTATAAGAGCAAAATATAAGTCTCAAATAAAGAAAAAATTTTCAGATATTTTATTTTATATCTCCTTTTCTGATTTGCTTAATTATATCCGGTTTGTGTCCTTTGGTGCAGCTTATTTAAGGGTTTATCAAGGTGCTATAAACGAATATCAACTTTGTTTCACTCCTAAAAAATCTTTTATCACACTATGATAGGTCAGTCAGTCTGGATTGTTACAAAAATAACTATCCATTTATAACATAGTATAAATATGGCAATATCATGAATAGTTAAATTTTCTAAAAGAATAAGAAAAAATCAGCTAAATCAAACCAGTATTAACGATTATACAGCCAAGTTAGCTGTTACCATCTATAGATTAATTGATATTAAAGTTGCAATAGTGTTTAATTAATGTATATACTTCTTTAAATGAAGCAATAGCAAAGAATTGCCAGGTCTGCTAGTTTAGGATAAAATAAACCAACTGTATCATGAGCAAGTATTTATGATATTATTTTAAGAGCAACTGATCCTCGAATTGTTCTATAACCTCACTTTAGAAATCAGGGCTATACACTTGACTCAAACAGTAATAGAAACTTCATAATCCTTAATTAAGATGTTTAGTGTTTTACTGTCAAACTTAAATAAATTCTGGAAAATACGCAAAATGAACAGTCTATTGGGACACCCTTAAAAATAGTAATAAATAAAATTAAAAAAAAAAAAAAAAAATACCTAGAATCTGGAAACTCATCGTTTCTCATGAGCCTCTCTTCGATCTCGCGTTCTCTAGCAGCTGTA
The DNA here is from genome assembly GCF_000696795.3 of Halyomorpha halys. NCBI lineage: Eukaryota > Metazoa > Arthropoda > Insecta > Hemiptera > Pentatomidae > Halyomorpha > Halyomorpha halys. The sequence continues at coordinate 306,929 of NW_027111978.1, read as the reverse complement.
TCGACTGGTTTGGCGCCTCCAAATATTGAAGCAGAGGTGGAAGCTGACTCGGCAGCTTCTTTCGGTTTTGTTCTTGGCTGCAAAACCAACTTTTGTCGTGTTCTAGACTCTGAAAATTACAAAAAGATTTTCATTACTACAATGGAAATATATAATTTAATTATGTTACATTTTATAATAAAATCATACAAAATTTAAAACCTGCATCACTGTAATACATTTCTGTTCTAATCAAGCTCCAGAGGGTTAGGACAACGGAAAGGATAACAAGGAAAGTTAACGCTAATAAGTTAATTAAAAAAATGATACTAATAATGCACTTTGATTACTTGAAAAAATCATTTTAGTAGATAAAAAATTTGAAGTTTAAAGAATGAGAACCTCTGTGGAGATATCACATCTTTCCTAAACTATAGATATCACACCTTTAAACTGGATTTAACCAATCCATAATTCCAAGATTATTAACAAGCCTATCACATAAATGTTATTTCCTTAAACAGACAATTAATTATGTTGCTCTCATATAGAAAGAGTATATTTTTTCATTATTTAATTTTATGGTCTAAGCTAAAGATTGTTCTAATTTTATAATACATAAAATGCAAAGATACAATGATGTATCCATCTCAAGCATTCAATACTTTCATTCATCACGTCAACGTGTCAACGTACTTGTTTTTAGGAACTAATAAGGTTTATTTTTTTAATTAAAAAAAAAAAAAACATTGGATGAAAGGATAAAAATCTGCTCTTATTCATAACTGTGGAAAACCATAATAACCAAACTACTTCTCCTTAAACATTTAAATAAACCAATTATATCAGTTATTATATTAAGATAAGAACTCACGAAACTCGTTTATAGAATATTAGCTATCTTACTTAATTAAATAACACATTAGCACATTTAACAGGAAAACAGAGGTCATTCACTCAAAATTTGTGCAAACTCTTTAGCACGGTAACATATTTAACACTCGTCGTATGAAATTCTATATTTTGGTTCTGTCGATATACAGAAATCTGAATTATTTCCCAAAATGAAAGAACTACTGTCGGATTTAAGTAACCCGAATTTTTCGCTTCTTTTTTGAATTTGTATAGTCGGGGTTGGGGGTCTCATTTTCTGGGGGATTTTCAATTAATACTGAATTCACCTTGTATTATGCTATTTATATTAATTTAGTCATACAATAATAGAACAAAAATCCTCTCAATGAAAATTTAAATCAATACTATATTGATTAGTGCTGACTTATTTGCTTAGAATTGTTTTTATACTTCATTAAAATTTATAGTTGAATATAAATAAATTTATCTAATAATATAGGTAATCTTAAATTACCTCGGTCAGGAGCTGGTAAATCATCTCTTCTGGGGGGTGGTCCATATTTTCCATCCCTTTCTCTTCCTTCAAATCTTCCTCCTCCTCCGCCACCAAAGCCAACGGAACCTCTGTCACCTCTGGGTTCCTCCCTCCACTGGCCACCCCTGTGAATATTATAAAGAGTTAGAAGATATTTCATTAAATATAATTTAAAGACAATCTGTAACAATCACAGTATAGTTATTATTGCTAAAATATATTATGGACGAACTACACACTGATGTATACATACCTATCGCGCTCATCAGATCGAGGGAACCGATCTTCATCTCGTCCTCGGTCTCTGAATCCACCACCTCGATCTCCACCAAAACCACCTTCACGGTCCCGCCCATAACCTCCACCTCCTCCCCTATCCCGGTCGTACCTGTCCCTAAAACCTCGGTCATCACGCCCACGATCTTCTCTTCCACGGTCAAACCTAAAATAAAAATTAAAACAAGATAATAAGACATTATGATTATAATACATTAAAACTTGAATATAATTAACAAATAGCAATTAGAAAATACCTTTCTTCTCTTTGAAAACCGCCACCACCACCGCTGCGCTCTTCTCGATCGAATCCTCGACTGAATCCTCCACCACCTCCTGATCCAAAGTCTTTTCTACCACCTCCATATCCTCCTCGATCAAATCCACCTCCTAAAAATTATTTGATCATAAAAGTCATGGTATATTTACTTCTTATTTAATACTACTCATTAAAACTAAATAACATTACTAACTAGTTGTATGTTATATATCTACTATTTTATATTTAAAACATTAATAAAGGCATTTTATTATATCAATCATTAATATAATGATTACCTTAATATAATGATCTTAGTCTCCATAAATATTCACAATAGTAAATTTCTAAACTTAATTCCTGACTATTATACAATAAATAATAAATTGATGCATGTATAATGCTATTTTTTTATTTTATGTAGAGCTAAAGCTGTAGAACTTAAGAGATCAGTTGTTTATAAGTCAAAGACCAAAAACTGAAAAAAGTTAAAAAATCTGGAAGTTTCTCCCCACCCTTGCCTAAGGGCAAAGGGGAGAAACTTATCCTGCCATTGTAAAACTCGTCTATTTTATCAGACGTAGCAAGTCAAATTTTCACAATCACTCCCTTGTCTGTATACAAATCCTAACCTACCTCCAGTTGAGTTGAACTCGAAAATTTGCAAACTTAAAGCTTTTAACCACAAAGAAAGTCCCAAAACAGTAAAAGTTTTAATTATTAACAACCAGAAAATCAAAAGTGGTGGACATAACTTTAAAATTGTTAAGTTTTATTTTAGGAGGTTTATTGTGACTTAACAGTAACATCTATTAATAAAAAGATTGCCCCACCAACTACAGATTTTACAAGATATACTATTTTTTCATAGCTCCATGGGATATTCCTTAGACAGGACAAGACATTAAGAAATTATAATGTTAGGTACTCATTTGAATTTTTTTTTAGCTTTTCATTCAAGTAAAACAAGGGAAGCTCATATAATGGACTGATTTAATTAATGGACTTGCAAGTCGTAAGTAAAACTCCCGAGTATTGGAAGATAAAAATAAAAATACAAACTTACTTTCTTCAGGTTCTTCTTGCCTAGGGCCTGTTCTCCAGTTGCCGGTCATCCTATCAGATGATGTTTGATCTCGCCCACCATCTCTTCTGCCTCTATTACCGCCTCTTCCTCCGCTGTCTACATTAGTAGCAAGCTCAATTTTTATGATTCTACCTTTTAAGGTCTAAAAGAAAAAAAAAATTGCAATAGATTACTATGACTGTACTCATAAATTATTACAATTTGTTTTAAATTAGGCATAAGTTCATTTTCCATTATAACATAGTGAAATTTAGGATTTCATCATACCAATAACTACTTTTAGAATAGGTGAACTAAACCAATAAGTTATAATTTAGTAAATAATGAATAACTATAGAAAATACAATTAGGAACTTTCAAAAGTTTCATAAAGGAATCTTAACAATTTTAATATTCCACTAAGTACAAAAATTCCATGGCTTGTCACTAATATATTTACAAATAAATTTTTAATCATTACAAAGAAATTATAATTAATAGGTCTTTAAAAATGTCTTATGGTATATATTTATTGCCGACATTAAATTCATTATTTTAATTCTAATTCGACTTTGATGTAGAACCGCTAACAATACTATCACTGTTTGTCCTAATCCTAGCATTGGGTTTCATGTTTGGAAAGACGAATTATTAGCTAGGCATTGGTAGCTCATACAGCCACATGTGCCCTATGTTGGAAGGTCATTGTAGCATCATGTAACAGTGACTAGAACAATGTATACACAGTGGAATTAAACTAATTAAAAAGTTTTTACATAAAAATTGTGGATAATTCTAACTTTTCTGCTGGTATCTTGTTTTTTTTCTTCTTTTAACACAACAATGTAAAAAAACTGTCTGTAAATTGATTGTTGTATAGATATAAATCAAAGTGAAATCTAATATTCAATGAAATGTAAAATCAGGGTTTTGGTTCAGGAAGTTCAATGCTGGAATAACTCTAGAAAAGTTTGAAATGCGAGTTATGAATGCTATCATTGTGTAAAGCTTAAAGTTAAAACCAAGACAATGTTCCTGTCCATTTGACATGGCTTAGTCGAAGAAAACCTTTCAGAAATAAAAGGTGCTGAAATCTCTTCCCATCCTCGTTACAGCCTTGACATTGGTCTTGGATAATGGCAGTCAAAACCACATTTTTTTTTAAAGCCAGACAAAAAAAAAATTTCTAATCAGGATATGAGGAGTTTTTGGACTCAAACTAGTATCACCACTTAATTTAACTTCTGGTAAAAATATGGGTTTCTGTAGTTGAACATAAAAGCCTATATTTTTGAAGAATTATTTTATTTAATGTGCAGATTTTATACCAAAATTTAAATTCAACATTTTATACATCAAGACTTCAGAAATGATCTTGGTAGAGTTCAGTTAAATGGATATAAAATTACCTTATTGGTGTTTTAGTGATTGACAATTAACAGACCCCATATTTTTTACTTATACAAAGAGTAAAATATTATAAATACAATCCAACTGTTAAAGGATGCCAAACCATTATTGACACAAATAACATAACCTAACAGCAAATATACTCTACCTACAGTGGTAATCAGCTGTGGAGGTCATTACAGCAGACTTAGTGTCAACTTCAAACTCTTGAACTTCTGGAAGTGCTCATAATGGAAGCCAACCTATAGAATCTCTAGTTCACTCTAAAATTGTTTATGTTAAAACAAGTAGATCCCTGATCATATGAGATAGCTGGCTAGACACGGTACTTATACTGAATTTCCCCTTAAAGGGCCAAAACCTTCAAGAGTATCTTCGAACAGAAATTATCAAAAAGATGTCTTTAAATGTACTAAGAGAGGAACATTCTAGAAGAGGAAGGAGTGAATTAGTCTCGTAGATGAGAGTCTAAAAACGATTATTAGGAACCTTCCTTTAGATTTGATCTTTCTACAAGCTCCAAAAAATAACTTAGACCAATGTGTATGGTATGACCAGTCCATATACTAAAGTGTACAGAGAAATAAACACTGACTAAACATAATAAATCTTCAGGAGTGGTTGAAGATGAAACTTGAAAAATTTACTGGGCAGGCACCAGAAATTGAATTGGAAACTGTGACTACTACCATTACTAAGATAGGCTACCTGAGTCATTTTGTACCTAACAACAAAATATTTCCTTTATTGAATTATTAGCCCTTTTGAAAAGTATTAGGATAACTATAAGATTCACAGGAAAAACAATTAACTTCTAATCTTCAGCGGCACTGGTTCGATTTCAGCCTGGGACCTGTTTCATAATGAAAGCCAATAGTATTAATCCATAAATACAAGTTCACAAACTATAAAGTACAAGCACTAATACATTTTGTTTCATGATAAGGACGACTATTAGTGATATTACGTGAGTTTAAAAGTAAAAAGTTATCTGGCAGAACTGTTCAAGTCAGTTTAATGAATACAAACTACAGGATTAACAGTATTAGTTTGTACTTTATTATGAAACAGGGACCCTGTGCGGACTGACTTATATTTCAGAGAGGCTCCACACAATGAAAGACGAACAATACAAGAACATTTGGTTTTAATATTTTTTTCTTTTAAAAAATTGAAAGAAAAATTGACATATTAGAACAGCAAGATGTATCTATAATAATATCCCTGAATCAATACATAAATAATTATTAACAATGATATCCTAACTCCATGTTTTCTTCTAGTAAAGATCCTACTTAACGAAACTATGATACTAGGGATCCTAGGTCTAAACGTTGGATCGAATTTTCGGATATTAATTCTCAGCACTAGACATTGGAAGATGTTCGTAGCATCGTTAAGTGGTGAATTGGCAGTATGATATTATCAAGTTCAAACCACTTGAATCTATTCTGGATTTAAGCACACATCAATATCAGAAACTTAATAATGTTTTAAATAACTATTAGTTTTTAAATATCCTTGAGAATATATATTCTTATCCGATGGAATGTTGTCTCAGTTATATTTTATATTCCACATTTTACAGAATACATCAAGATGTCTTAAGATTTCTTGATTGAAGGGTTGTAATAAAAGAAAAAGAAAAGGGATAATCTTTTAGTAGACCAATTAATAAGGTTGTACTGATTCAATAGAGACTCTCAGGACCCTCACTATACCTTATAAATTATCAAATGGGTATTAAGGTAGAGGAGTCACAATACTTTTAAAATTATTGCTTAACAAGTTAAAAAGAACAGTGAGTTTTATAACTTTTTTTAATAAATCAAACACAAAAATTAACTAAATGATATGTGCTCAGATCGACAGTGAAATAATTTGATAGATCACAGAGATTCAATGGTGTTTTTTTCCTCATTGCACATATTATTAATTTGTGTTTAACATTGAATAAAACATTATCTGTGAATTTTAGATGATTCAATATCCAATTCGTTAATAAATATAATAAGATCAAGATTGTAACACTTACAGGATCTCCTAAGCTTAAGGCGGTGCAAAGACTAGCTCGATCTTCAAATTCAATATAGCCAAAGCCCTTGGCACGAGCAGTCTTCTCTTCTTTAGGAAGTCGGACACTCTTGATCTAACAGAATGAAAACATGTAAGTAAATATATATTGTTACTGTAAAATATAGCTATGAAATAAAATGTGCCTTAATTTTTAAAAATTGGAGAAGTTTGTCGGGGGGTGCGGTCAGCAAAGAACAACATAAATAAACAAAACCATATTTTTTTTATTTATTTATTTTTTTTTTTTAGCACCCCCTCACAAACTTCTCCAATCATTAATCTACGGTCAACTATCTACACCTCCTTAATTTTTAAAGTGGTGTTGAATTCCCCTTTTATCATATCTCATTATTTTTTTTTTTTAATAGCTAAAACCCTTATAATTGCATTTAACAAAGAAAAAAATTACCATATGTAGGATTATAGAAATGAATACAAACAAAGGGATAACTATGTCTTACAAAAACTACCACATTTATTCCCCCCCCCCCCAAAAAAAAATTCAAATAAAAAGTTGTCATGATAACATTTAGTTTAAAAGTTTACAGTTAATCGCAAAACATATTTCAAAACTAATATAATAATAATGTGATGTAATACCATTCTAAATGTATAATAGGTCCACAACTTTACACAATAAATAGAAAAATAACTGATTTATCTTCTGGATAAAGTTACATTTATGTAGTTAAAATGGGCTTTGTAGAAGAAAAACAAAAACATAAAATATTTCATAATTTTATGGGCTTCGTCAAGGCTAAATGAAAAAAATAAGATACAAACATTATAGAATTGGAAAAACATAAAATATTTCATATAAATTGTGATGTTATAAAAA